>NC_134691.1:151331253-151606253 GCF_050947455.1 Rhinoderma darwinii | reverse complement strand
GAAGCCATGACGGTAGTGCTAGATCTGTCACATGATGAACCCAATTGACTGTAATGGAGTCCATCATTCTTCCCATCAAAGATGATGAAACTGCCCACAAAGGAATGTTGCATGCAATAATGTATGCATGTGTCACAACTGATGCCACCAGACACAAAACTAACCCCATAGGCAACTATGGGATCAGTTATGTCATCAGTTTCTCTTCAGCGATTTTTTACTTCGCTGAAGGGAAATAGACTGGAGGGCCGCACATATGTGAACGAGTCCATACCGAAAAAGTGTCCTGCTTGAAAGAGTGTTGCATGCTATGGTTCTTCAGGTGGGACTATAATGGTGGGTTCACATATATCAGTTGCTTTCGGACACAGTGGTTTTTAGCTGAACCAGACACAACTGATGAAATTTTGTGCTCCGGTCCGGCATCCATAGCCAAGCTATAGCTGGACAGAAAAACACTGCATGCAATGTTTTTCTGTCCGGCGAAGGTTAACATCCAACATTAAAACATATGCAGATGTTGCCAGAAACGATCGCATAGGAAAGCATGGAATCAGTTTCCCTCTGGAATTTCTGTACCACACTGGAGGGAATTTGTCCAATATACCCAGAAAGCAGGATTTTGTACAAGTGGAAGAAACATATATTCCCTCTCCTGATATAAATGAACACACTAAGGCCCAGTTCACACTTTGAATTTTAATGGAGGTTTTTGTGAGGCCAAAACTAGGAATGAATCTAACACATCTAATTGTACTTATTCTCCATGTAGGCCCCACTCCTGCTTTCAGAAAAATACACACGGCCAGGGCACGGCCAGACGTGGCGGAGGTTTTCCGCTGCAAATGTTGGTGCAGATTTGTTGCATAATTGGCCCGAATCTGCAGAAACATTTGCAGCAGAAAAATTCTGCCACGTCTCAACGTGGCCTACAACAGCAGAGGGGCCATGCAAGCAAGGAGGCCCACTGAAAAAAATATGAAATTATAGTGCTTCCTACTGTCTAATAGATCACATGTAAAGGCATGGCCACACGTGGCGGAATTCTTCCGCAACTGTCCGCATCAATGCCTCGCAAATCTGCCCAAAATGGGCAATAAATTGATGCGTATTAGCCGCTGCGTATTGAGGTGAAAGTACTTCCCTTCTCTCTATCAGTGCAGGATAGAGAGAAGGGACAGCACTTTCCCTAGTGAAAGTAAACAAATTTCATACTTACCGGCCGTTGTCTTGGTGACGCGTCCCTCTTTCAGCATCCAGCCCGACCTCCCTGGATGACGCGGTAGTCCATGTGACCGCTGCAGCCTGTGATTGGCTGCAGCCGTCACTTGGACTGAAACGTCATCCCGGGAGGCCGGACTGGAGGAAGAAGCAGGAAGTTCTCGGTAAGTATGAACTTCTATTTCTTTTTACAGGTTGCTGTATATTGTGATCGGAAGTCACTGTCCAGGGTGCTGAAACAGTTACTGCCGATCGCTTAAAGAGGCTCTGTCACCAGATTTTGCAACCCCTATCTCCTATTGCAGCAGATCGGCGCTGCAATGTAGATAAGAGTAAAGTTTTTTGTTTTTTTTTAAACGAGCATTTTTGGCCAAGTTATGACCATTTTTATATTTATGCAAATGAGGCTTTCTAAAGTACAACTGGGCGTGTTTAAAGTAAAAGTACAACTGGGCGTGTATTATGTGCGTACATCTGGGCGTTTTTACTTCTTTTACTAGCTGGGCGTTGTGAATGGGAGTGTATGATGCTGACCAATCAGCATCATCCACTTCTCTTCGTTAACACCCAGCTTCTGGCAGTGCACAGACACAGCGTGTTCTCGAGAGATCACGCTGTGACGTCACTTCCTGCCCCAGGTCCTGCATCGTGTCGGACGAGCGAGGACACATCGGCACCAGAGGCTACATTTGATTCTGCAGCAGCATCGGCGTTTGCAGGTAAGTCGATGTAGCTACTTACCTGCAAACGCTGATGCTGCTGCAGAATCAACTGTAGCCTCTGGTGCCGATGTGTCCTCGCTCGTCCGACACGATGCAGGACCTGGGGCAGGAAGTGAGTGACGTCACAGCGTGATCTCTCAAGAACACGCTGTGTTTGTGCACTGCCAGAAGCTGGGTGTTAACGAAGAGAAGTGGATGATGCTGATTCGTCAGCATCATACACTCCCATTCCTAACGCCCAGCTAGTAAAAGAAGTAAAAACGCCCAGATGTACGCACATAATACATGCCCAGTTGTACTTTTACTTTAAACACGCCCAGTTGTATTTTAGAAAGCCTCATTTGCATAAATGTAAAAATGGTCATAACTTGGCCAAAAATGCTCGTTTAAAAAAAACAAAAAACGTTACTGTAATCTACATTGCAGCGCCGATCTGCTGCAATAGCAGATAGGGGTTGCAAAATCTGGTGACAGAGCCTCTTTAACTCTTTCAGCACCCTGGACAGTGACTATTTACTGACGTCGCCTAGCAACGCTCCCGTAATTATGGGTGCACACACGTAGTCACCCGTAATTACGGGAGCCCCATTGACTTCCTCAGTCTGGCTGTAGACCTAGAAATACATAGGTCCAGCCAGAATGAAAAAATGTCAAGTTAAAAAACCAATACGCTCCGCAGCACACATAACATCTACATTACATCTGCGGACTCCATTGTGGAACTTAGAATCTACATTGAAGTCAATGGAGAAATTCCGCAATGAGTCCGCAAACAGTCCGCCACACGTCCGCAACAACCATTGTATGCTGCGGACACCAAATTCCGCACCGCAGCCTATGCTCCACAGCGGAATTGTCCGCAACGTGCAAATGAACCCAACCACAAAGCTGTGGAAGGCAATGGAGAAACGGGTCCGCTGCAGATTTCCGCTGCGGAGTGTCCGCAGCGGAATTCCAGAGCAATTCCGCTACGTGTGGCCATGCCCTAAAGGACTATGCTCATTCTCAGGCTGGATTCACACGAGCGTGTGCGTTTTGCGCACGCAAAAATGCGGTGTTTTGCGTGCGCAAAAGGCACTTAACAGCTCCGTGTGTCAGCCCCGTATGATGCGCGGCTGCGTGATTTTCGCGCAGCCACCATCATTATGACACTCCATTTGGATGTTGGTAAACAGAAAAGCACGTGGTGCTTTTCTGTCTTCATTCATAGTTTTACAGCTGTTGCGTGAATCACACGCGTCCCACGGAAGTGCTTCCGTGTGGTGCGCGTGATTTTCACGCACCCATTGACTTCAATGGGTGCGTGATGCATGAAATACGCCCAAAGAACGGACATGTCGTGACTTTATCGCAGCTGACTCACGCTGCGTAAAAATCACGCAACTGTCTGCACTGCCCCATAGACTAATATAGGTCCGTGCGATGCGCGTGAAAATCACGCGCGTTGCACGGACGTATATCCCGTTCGTCTGAATAAGCCCTCACAATTACCACTTACACCAATGAGGGATTGAATGGAGAGCCATGAATGTGGTAGTCTACGACTAGCACCACACTTTTATCGAATTGGCAAAGTCTTTATACTGTTCTTGCCCAGTGGCCCTCTGTTGTTAGTGTCGCCCCTGTGATTTTCTCAGTTTTTTAATATGTCACCAGTTGACTTTGATGGTAAAAATAAAACTGATCATGACTGATACTGAAGCATACAGGTACAAAAGACATTAGTGTAGACAGCCATAACAAACAATAAAAAAGACATGCGTAAGTGTGAACCTAACCTTAAAAACAAGGTCTAAACAATTGATGCAGCACTGTCTAAACAGGTGTGTTGTTAATAATAAATAAAAAAATATATATAGTGGAATAATAATAATATTAATATAATCAATTTTTATGGGCTAAAGAGTGATCCAAAAATACATCAGTTTGTTTTCATTCAGTCAGGGTTTTTTTTCTCACCAATTGAAAAAACAAATGCCAACTCATTTTATGCCATATTATGTGTATCAATACATGGGTAGAATCAAACCTTCTATTTGTTAGTATTTGTCACATGCAGATTTTATTCAGTTTCATGTATGTTGACCAACTTATGCCCTATTTATCATTGCACTGCACTGGTATTACAGACTGTACCTGCATGCACAACAGTTAGGGCGGGTTCACACATAGCGGAATTTCACTTAAATTCCGCTGCGGACACTCCGCAGCGTTAATCCGCAGCGGAGCCGTTTCTCCATTGACTTTCACTTTAATTTAGCAGTGTTCGTTTACACGATGCGTACAATTCCGCTGCGGAGCATAGGCTGCGGAGCGGAATTTGGTGTCCGCAGCATGCTCTGTCTGTTGCGGAGCAGTGGCGGACTGGTTGCGGACTCATGGCGGAATTTCTCCATTGACTTCAATGGAGAGTCAAAATTCCGCAATGAAGTCCGCAGATCTTATGTGTGCTGCGGAGCGTATTGTTTTTACTACCATGACATTTCTTCATTCTGGCTGGACCTATGTATTTCTAGGTCTACAGCCAGACTGAGGAAGTCAATGGGGCTCCCGTAATGACGGGAGCGTTGCTAGGAGACGTCTGTAAATAGTCACTGTCCAGGGTGCTGAAAGAGTTACGCGATCAGCAGTAACTGTTTCTGCACCCGGGACAGTGACTACCGATCTCAATATACATGTATCTGTAAAAAAAAATATAAGTTCATACTTACCGAGAACTCCCTGCGTCTGTCTCCAGTCCGGCCTCCCAGGATGACGTTTCAGTGTAAGTGACGGCTGCAGCCAATCACAGGCCAAGCACAGGCTGCAGCGGTCACATGGACTGGAGCGTCATCCAGGGAGGTCGGGCCGGATGCCGAAAGAGGGACGCGTCACCAAGACAACGGGCGGTAAGTATGAAATTCTTTGACTTTCACTAGGGAAAGTGCTGTCCCTTCTCTCTATCCTGCACTGAATAGGGAGAAGAGAAGCACTTTTCCTGCAGTCCGCAGCGGCCAGTCCGCATCAATTTTCTGCACATTTTGTGCAGATCCGCTGCAGAATCTGCAACGCAGATTCTGTGCGGCATTGATGCGGACAGTTGCGGAGGAATTCCGCCATGTGTGGTCATGCCCTTAAAGGCCAAAATCAACACACTGAGGTTTAGTTTATTTACTCAAGGTACATTGTCCTCCCCAATCAGTGCTATAAAGAAATGCATTGTTTTAATAAGAATTCCGAATTCACATGAAATTGTGGTAGACAATGTTATAATATAGCATATACTTTTATGTGAGGCTCCACAGACATTCCCGAGAGTAGGCTGAAGTAGAAACACACACAGATGTAGATCTGTCATGTGGGCTATCACTGTATTGAGGGACTTCCTTGTAACATTTGACTAGATCTTGCAATCTCCTTTGTATATATAGATAGATGATAGATAGATAGATAGATAGATAGATAGATAGATAGATAGATAGATAGATAGATAGATAGATAGATAGATAGATAGATAGATAGATAGATAGATAGATAGATAGATAGATATTTTTTATATATATATATATATATATATATATATATATATATATATATATATATATATATATATCTCTCTGTAGTGGAGTAGTACAGGAACACTACCAGAGGAAGCAATCTCCCAGGCTGATCACTTCTAGTACTAGACATCACGCTGCTTTGTACTTAAGTCTCTTCAATATTTACAACTTTGATTTCACCTTTGCAACATTTTTATAGTTAATGCCCTATTTCCTGGCTGCTCCATAAGGGGCACATTAAACCCACCCAGTGATCTCTCCAAAAAGCAGGTGCAGTGCCCTGTCACCCTGTCAAGATATACAACGTGTGTGTTGACTTTTATGAGGCTTGTATAAGCCCTGGATGTACATAACACTTCCAGGACATAGCCCTGAGTCTGACTTGGTGCTAAATGTGCAAGTCACTAGTGTGTCAGTGCAAAGATGAATTCAGCAAGCTACATCTTCTCATATGCAATACTTCCATACACCAAACCACTGTTATATATATCTCTATAAGGAGATTGTGCTGGATGTTTTTAATTAGGTTAGGCACAATCATGGGAGTAGGACAGGCCAAGAAACAATGGGGGCAGTGAAAAATGACCTGTGCTTTTTATCATCTTGCACCTGCAAATCCTTTAGAAAAATCTGCATTTGTTATTTATGTCTGAAATTCCCCATGTAGTAGGATCTATAACGATTGGAGCATGGTTTATATGCCAATATTACACACGCAATTCAGCACAAGACGTGAGGGAACTGCCAATAGCTGTGCAGCCCAGCAATGGATGGATGGATGGGATCTCTAACCGGCGAAAGCAGATGTTGGCTTCATGCAGACCTCTGAAGCTCCATTATTCTTTGGACACGTTAGGAAAGCATTAGTGATTGATAATGACACTAATTAACCCCTTCCCTCTCCACACACTGGAACCTACCACAGCCAGCAGGGCACTGCAAACTCTATACATACCCATATCCAGGTAAAGCAGATCACACATATAACTAACAACCAGGCACCAGGGACCAAGAAGCTCATAAAAGCCATGTATGTGTACTGGAATCACAATGAGCAACTCAGACTGACAATAATATACTATGACTATAGAAGCATGCGAGTATATCATTCATGAAGGAGACAATATATAATAATAATACTTCTATATGAATATCTAATAACAAGGACAATGTGCACCACACATACAATAAAACACAATACCTGATTTACACTTTATGGCTTAGTCAGTATAAAATGTACGTTACATTAGGGGCAGAGGAAGTCAATAGTTTAAAATATGAATATTTATACCAAAATGAATAAACTGTATTCAATTAACTAAAATTTCCCGTGCACTTCTGAACTGAAGTGGAATCGACTGTAATTGATTTATTTGAAACCAGAGGTTAAGGACTGAATTAGCTAAGTACAACTGGGTATTTCAAGCCACTGACTTCTCAAATGTCAAATCCCTTCTATTTTTAATATTATTTCAGCTGCGGGGCATTGCTATCCTGACGCTTGTTCCACCAGTTAAATCTCAAATTATATTAATATTCGATTCTTTTTTTATTTTTATTTTTTTGGGAACGTTGGGGTGGAAAGAAAAAGGGGGAGAAAAAGGTGAGTGACACATAAAAGTATAAAGCGGTACTTAAAAGAATACAAAGCGCTTCAGGCTAAATAACACAAATATTATCATTCCAGTTCTACCAATACCAAACTTTACACTATAAACAGTGAACCTTATGATGATAGATAGATAGATAGATAGATAGATAGATAGATAGATAGATAGATAGATAGATAGATAGATAGATAGATAGATAGATAGATAGATAGATAGATAGATAGATAGATAGATAGATAGATACCTGATAGGAGTTTGAATATATATATATATATATATATATATATATACACTAAGCATTCACATATATATATATATATATATATACATATATATATACATATATATATACATATATATATACATATATATATATATATACATATATATATACATATATATACATATACATATATATATATATATATATATATATATATATATATATATATATATATATATATATATATATATATATATATATACACACACATGTTGCTGTTTATTCGCTACACACTTCTGCACTGGCTAACTATTTCCAAATGCCTATGAGAATGACTAGTGTTTGATAAGATTGCTTTGCTTTAGCAATGAGTATTTATGTGTAGCAGCAGCAGAAAGAGCAGCCGTGTATTGCAGTCTATGAAAGCTATTGTGCCCGAGGTGAAGATCCCACACACAATCTGAGATGCAGCCAAGAACAGCCCTGATAAACAATGCTTCACTTCACCTGCTGCAATACACTGCTTTTCATTTATGTCAGGGCTATGGGCTCTAAGGCTTCCTCCTTCCATACATCTACTCCAAAGCTGGCCAGGAGATACATATATAAATATCCAGCTCTCTATCCATCCTGGGAGGAGAGAAGACAATGGCAGCTAAGCAATTTCTTGATCCACATTCAATTTGGATTTAAATATGTAGCATTGTTATTATAAACTGGCTGCCTGATGCAAATAGAATTTGCAGTGCTAGTCCCTTCAGCCTGGCAAGATTGATTTTCCAGTGCCTTCCATAAGTAGATTACCCGAGCAAAATGAAACATCTTGTGCTTTATCTAATGTGTTGCTTCAACAGCTCAAGCAAACGTCAAACAGCATGAGGAAATGTTAATTCTTCTGGCCCTGTTATTGTAAACAACTCACATAAACCTCCACAATGAAGGGGAGAGGAGAAGGAGCCCAAATCACTGGCAAATTCTGCTATTTCGTTTGCATTTCAAGCAGCATTGACCTTATCTTTGAACACACTTGTTAATCTGCACCATTCAATTGCTCATATTATTTTAATATTGGGAACAGAAATGAGGGAGTCTCCCGTTACAGATCATTCCTTACATAGATACAAATAAGTCACAACATGTGTAGTGCCATCAAACCACACAGCCCAAACCGATTATGTATCATGAATATAAGATCTCCATTGAATTCAAATCCCATCTTATCTCAGTTTCAAGAAGAGAAGGAATATTAACTCTTTCCATTAGCTTATATTGTACATTCCCCAAGCAATTATCATCTATGCCCCTAAGCATGATCAAAATACACCCACTCACATGATCTCTATGCTCCCCAGCTCCAAGGTCTGCTTATTTAAATAATACAAGGAGCAGCCATACATGAAGATAATGCTTCATCATTACTGCCCATTATTTAATAACTTTCATGCTGTTATTTTGTATTGGTTACGTTACTATTTCAATTTTTGCTACTATACAAACCCTTCTCCTGTCTTCAGCAATTATATATATATATATATATATATATATATATATATATATATATATATATATATATATATATATATATATATATATATATATATATATAATTAGGAATAGTAATAATAGTTCTGTTATTATGCAACAATAATATTAAAAATATATATATTTTTTATATATGTGTGTGTGTTTTTTAGGTGGTAATAATAATAATTATAATGATAATATTATTAATAATAGATACGGATATTTTTCTGTTGTTTTAGATAATAATGATGTTGTTGAACTCACTATAATCGTTATTATCAGTGTCTCGTTCTACTAGAAATATCAAAATGATTCCCTACACTGAGCTCAGAGTTGAAAGTAAGTTTTTATTATACTTGAGGGAAACAATGGGTTCAGCTGCTTATTGCAGGGAGCAATTGTCAAGGGAGAGTTAAACTCAATTACTGTAACCATACTGAATAAAAAATACTGCCAAGGACAAAAATACGCCTGGGTAAAGACAGCCACTGAATAAAAGAATCGACATAAAGCGTATCAAATATTTATTCACCTGGTCAACAATAAAAACTTGAATACATTGCTAGAGGTGGGGGAACGGAATCACTATGTTCAGTGAGATCCTTGCTGCCCCATCACTTGTGCAGTCCTCTGTACACAATGGAACCCAATATACAGTATAGCACTTATGTATTGCTCTTCACACTATAGATAGACAGTTATCCCTCATTTACTCTTATAAATAAAACACTAGTGAATTAAACAATGTCCAAATATTGAGAATTCTCTTTGACTTTCAGGAAATGAAAAGACTTATTATAATACTAATCATATATAAAATCCATTTTATTTTTTATTTGTTCTGCTGCTTCATTGTCGTCTTAACATGCTACAACAGGGCTAAAAAGGAGGAATTCCATAGAAAGAAACCCAAAGTTCTGCTTTCTAAATAAGTACCAAGAATCACATGAACTAAAAGGGAAATTGAAAAACCCACTAAACAATAGGTAAACGAGATCACCAGATAAATTAAAAAAGAGTTTCTTTTAACAGACTCACCATATTTACAATCCCCATTAAATTACAGATAAATAAATATATACAGAAACACTGATTCCCTTATAGAGTGACCATGATCTGTGTCCAAACACAAAGTTCAACGTGTTGGCATTTACCTTTAAGAGGGGAAAGGTACAACCTGAAGACACGACATGGAACTGCAATGTTTTGTGCTCAAGTTTATTTACAATACTGATAATGTCATCCGCAGCCTTTGTTACTAGGGCTACAATCTCAACTGAAGAAGCATCAGCGTAAGGGAAGGTGGTGATCAGTTCGATGACTCTCATATATATAGATATATATTTAACAAGAAATTGTTTCTTAAAAAAAAAAAGTTTTCTTACAAAATGTCCAAACACAAAAGACAAAACTTTTCCTGGCTCCAATTCCTGTTCCATCAATAATCCAAACGAGACAATAAAACGAATGGACAACGTTTCGGTGGCTGAGCAGAAGCCTTCCTTTTCCGGGGTAGGGATGGCAATAGGTCTTCTTCTCTTTGCCCCAGTGGGCAGGAGGCCAACACATAAGGATGGTCAGGGGGTATAAATGATATGGGGGATGGGTCACTTCCTGTGCTTTTCATCTTTGTCACCCCCTTTGCTGTTGTCTGTGTGGCTATTTGGGTTGTTATTATTGAGGTACATTTTGTCCATTGCTTTCAGTGCCTCAGTGAGATAATTCTGTAGGGCAGTGATGGCTGCACATACTGCTGGACTGCCAAATCCATGAGAGATGAGGTTGAAGTGTGTCAGGCAGCTTTGGATACCTGGCTCTAGAATTGGAGATGGTCTAGAGTTACCCAAGGGGGATCTGTCCTGTGACAATAAATCTGTGAATTCTTTACATATCTGCCTGCAAGGCAATACAACAGAGGTTAGCTTCCCTTCATATTATACTGTTTTACTGTGTACAACACAGTCATGATGAATTCACTGCAGACATGGAAGCACCTTCAGAGAATTTATGGTATGCAATGAGTTAATAAGCATGATCAAGCATGGGAGACTAGACTTGCCACGTGATAGCAATTTCCATTGTGGATAACACATTTGATTTAATCCATTCAAGTCTGTAAACCCCACAAGCACCATAACTAAACACATCTTCCATTCATTTCCTGGTGTAACCCGAAAAGTCCCTGGGAGAATGAGTAACCTTATGACACATACAGCGAATATGGGGATGTTACTAAAGGCTTCCTGGGGCACCAGTGGTCCATAAGAAATGCAGAACACATGTACAATGCAGACCCCTATAGATTCCTTTATTTGTTAATTATAGAGACGTTCTGCATTTCATAAAATATTTTACACAGAAGCAAAACTACAGCTTGAAGTCTCATCATGCTTTCCAGCTACAGCCACAAAAAGTCAAAGGAGCTCCAATGCTGAGGGCTATTTTATTGCAGGTGAATTGACAACAGTGGAAATAAGTACACCCTATGAAAATGGATTGCAAGCTCCTCAGTCCAGAAAGCTGTACCAGGTACATTATGATTATCTGTAAACTACTTATTGGTGGTCTATTATTGCAATACATTACATTGATAAGCATACTAGACTATAGCTGTATACATAAGGCTGTCCTTTTCCATCTCATTTCCGGTTAATTAGATAAGTATTTCAATGAGGTCCTTAATTCTTTTCATGTTGGTAGCAATTTACTTCTAGCAAATTATTAACTCGGGATACTGCAAAATGTTCATTACATTGTTTTTAGTTTAGGTCAAAGGTGGGTAAACTTGGGAACTCCAGCTGTTGCTGATGCTGGGGGTTAGAAATTTGGGGAAATAGAATTTACCAACCATAAACTTTAGTTCATAGGCAGGTACACTAACTTCTTTACAACTGCAAGTTTCATGACATCTGGTTAGTCGAGGTTGTGTATTTACACATATACAAATCACTTACTTTGTGGCTAGTAACATATTTTTCCTGGTCACTTGCTCATTGGGGTCTGAGTGTTGTCTGTTGACATATTCGGCCACTGCTTTGGCAGGAAATTCTGTTTCACAGACATAACCAAAATCTCTGGCTAGATGGACAGCTTCACCTAGAGGGATGCAGGAAATAGAATAAATTAGGCAGATCCATTTCATAAGTAACAAATTACAATAATAATAATAATAGGGAGTGAAATAGTGTGTGTGGGGGGAGAAACTTACTACAGTGTTTATAGTGTTCTTCAATGTGAAATGCTACAAGTCACACTCCCGCTATGATAACCTTCATACTAATTTGTAGTAACTTTAGTAGTCCTAATTGTAAGCTATGTTGAGAGATGGACTGTTCCTTTAAGTTGAGAATATTTGAACCGTAAATCTGAAATTATCTGATTGAATAATTGCTATAAATATCACTCCCTACTCTAAACATAAAAGACTGTTTTATATATATAACAGGCTACAAATAAGGCTTTGCCATATGAGCTGACAATCCAGATCTACTCTGCTGTCATTCTTAACAGAAGGAATATTCACATTATTGACTCAATTGTGAGTGTCTCTAGTTTACAATGCTCTTATTTTCTATATCCTGGACGATTAGCTGAGAGATTCGGGGTCAGTGCACCGAGTCTGTCTGTTCTGTTGATTTTCAGATCTTTGGTTTTAATTTCCTGAAGCAGTTGGATTTTACTGCAGGGTTTCCTGCTATTAGCTGCACTCCGGAAGAACGCATGCGCCAATTAGCGCTTCAAAGAGCTTCTTTCCACAAAGATCGAGCAGATCTTCCACAATACAGTACTAGCCATCATCATCATCATCATCATCACAAAGTGCCTCCTCATGACGACAGCTTGTCGACCACTATGTATACATTCTATAATCATTTATACTTTTTATTTTAATTTTTATGTATATATATATATATATATAAAGAGAGGGAGATATCTCTCCCTCTATGTATGTACGTATATATATATATGTATATATATATATATATATATATATATATATATATATATATATATATATATATATATATATATATATATATATATATATATATATATA
This sequence comes from Rhinoderma darwinii, assembly GCF_050947455.1. Taxonomy (NCBI): domain Eukaryota; kingdom Metazoa; phylum Chordata; class Amphibia; order Anura; family Rhinodermatidae; genus Rhinoderma; species Rhinoderma darwinii. The sequence continues at coordinate 151,593,357 of NC_134691.1, read as the reverse complement.
TATATATATATATGTATATAAATTCATAAACGCTGTCGCGACTTTTGCACGGCTGATTCAAATCTGATGAGATGGATGAATTTAGCCCAGCACAGTTTTTACACCAAATGTGCAGCAGTGATTCTATAATGCATGCAAGTATATTAGTGGGGATGAAGGGGGGGGGGGCACAGTTCCTTGGATTAGAAGGTAAGGCATAAATGAGAAGCAGCAGTGAGTCCCTTAGATCCACGCAGTATAATGTTGCCCTCTGGCATAGGTCATGTAATTCAGGAAGTCCTGGTCAGGCACTTCTCCAATGCAGATGGCAGACCAGCTTAAATGATTTACTGCATTGTTTTGAGTGGAAAGAACTTTGGGTTTAGGTATTTTACTATTATCATATTGAAATGGCATTCTCTTAATTCTTCTAAGAGCACAAAATGGAGACAATCAAGAACGATTAGTATTTTTTTACTACTGCTCGAGAAACATCAGGCTACTTACCCTCCACTAAGGATGTGAGCAATGTGACATTAGCAGCTTTACGCCTCCCAGCTGGAAGGTTTAATCCTATTTTATCTAATTTTTCTCTCAGTGATCGGCCGCCATTTTTTGATTTTGCCCTGTGAAGAATGTAACAATTATTACATAAATATAGCAAACAATACTAATATAAATGATCATATAAAACACAATGTAATAAATAATATGATAAAGGAATCTTTATTTGAATATGGGTTGACAGTTTTTGACCTGTTGTGGAATATATGTTATATTTTAGTGACAATATTCCACAAATTTTTATATGTAAAATACATCCACATCACTATCTCTGTCTTAGGAGGGCTTCTCCCCAACCCTTCAACACAGAAAACTTTCAGATAGGTTGCAAAATGCAAAAGCACAATCTAATTGGTGTGCTGGGAAGAGGAATGTGTTGACATGGCTGCAGACCAAGATCATCATTGCTCAAAAAAGTGACCTATTCTGACCCAGGGAAATGAAGACTCCTTACATTCTCATTCATGTAATTTACAGAAACACATGAATGGTCTCATAGTTATGGGGTGTAGACTCAGAACATGGTATTAGGCTCAGTGTCTAGGACATCTCGAAAGGGCATCAGAAGAATCAAATTACTTCTGTACTTCTGTATTTCAAGGAAAAGAAAACCATAGACTTATACATCGTTAGACTTGAGGATACAAGAAATAAGGGTGATGAAGGTTGCTATATCTATAATGTAAGGGGAATGGGGCTGGTGTGTAGGGACAAACATGAAGTATACATAGGACACATGCCCCCTCTGATAGTAACCAGGAGTCAGTCAGTGTTTATGACTTGCAGCTAATCAAAAATCTAATTACATCCAAATCAGCTCTGTCCATAAGCATTAAATGGCATAACTGTGAATCTATAGTGTAATTACCAGTGATGGAATGATGAGCTATAACCAACCATTTACCATAAAGTTCAGGAATGCAAAATAGTAACTTCATTTCCCCTTTAATGCTATTTTCCATTGTGCAAACCTGGAATCTGCCAATTAGAACTGACAACTGACAAGCGTGTCTTATATTTATTAAATATTGAAATACAATTAATATTACATATAATGAATTCAATTAAAAAAACCTTCACCAATTAATCGCACATTCATTTCCTTACCAGCAGTATATGAACAATGGTTGCTTGACACATATTATACATGATAGATACAATATTATCAGAGGGTCTTTCATGACATTAAGAAGTATTTCTATTTGAAGTCTATTTTCTTCCATATAACAATTCTGGCTTGTCAATAATTGTGGCATTAGGGGATGCAATGTATATGGGACATTTAGTGAATGGGCTAGGGAAGCAAATATTTTTATAACCTGTTCCATGAATTGTTTTTCTCTCCATGTCCCCTGCTATATCTCACCCCACATGTTCTCCCCCACCATGTCCTTACATGCTCAGCCAGATGCAATGTGACACTGAATGAACCTGCAAGCCCTTATGGTAAACACGATGACCATAGCACAGCCTGGACTGACTGAGGAGGCTATTATGTAGCTACCTGGAGATGAGCCTGAGCATGCAGGCAGCTCACAGAAGTCAACCTCAAAAGGTATTGCTGCCTTTATGCAAAAAGTTATATAGTGTTTTCAGTGATTGCATGTGGAGTCTAAAGTTTTTTATGTCACCTTGCATATGGACTGGTCAGTAATAACACTTACCCCTAATAACACAGACCCCTTTACCGTTTACCCATCACCCACTGACATTCTGATCATTTAACCCTCTGATATCCCAGAATGATGATCATCCATGCTATAAATAAAGTCTCAGTGAATATAAAAGTGTCTCACCTCCTGAGCACTCCACCCAGTAGAGAAGCATTGAGGCACTCGGGCGGGGACAACCTTCTCTGTACTTCTGCCACTGTCACCTTGTACTTTGATGTTGAGCTTAGAAGAGACAGTCGTCCAGGAACTGAGCAGAAAACTTCATTCGGATTCACTACTCCACCGAAGAGATTGTCTTTGTTGAGAGAGAGGGACGATACTGCATGGTTATTGTGTTTAGACAATGAGACAGGCCCTGAAAAGAGAATAATGACAATGATGCCAGGAAACTAAAAGGCCTGGGCTCAAACACGCATGGGTTCTGGGGGCATCTCTACAATGTAGTATCTTATATAAATTATAAGCACAGATACTAGTACCACTCATGTGCATTATAATCATAGTCACTATTAAAGGACCACTAATCCTAAAGTAGAAGTGCTAATACTGGGGATATATGAAATAAAGTAATAATCGTGGGGGCATCATTGTTTTCTGGACTGTCCATCAATAAGAAGTAACAGCCTTCTTAATGGTTGTTTACAGGGAACAATAAATTGCATTCAATTCCACAAATGGAGAAATTTATTTTATGGTGTCCCTATTAACTAAGATTATTAAATGGGGTTTTACACCATTTAGGACATTACTACTAGATTACTGCAGATGTAAAGTCACCATGGTCACACGATTGATATGATACATATGATCAAATGAATGGAAGGGGATATACTTAAAGATGTAGCCCATACAGCAGTGCTCAGGGTTAACTAACTTGGCAGTGATGAGGGTTAATACCGCAGGCAGACAGATAGAGAGAGAAGCAGAGAGGAGCATAAGCGCCACAGTGAGGCAGAAAGTGGCAGTCCTGATGCACATTGTCTATGAGGGAAAGCCTGTCTGATTTAATTACCGATTAAAGTTAGATAGTTCCCTAGTATAATACACCCCACACAACCTCAACCAACCCACCGGGTTACTGCATTTTGAGTCTATATTATGATTCTTCACTTGCATACATATTCATGCATCTATCACAGCACTTGACAATGCAGGTAAAATATTCCCTATTCTGTATATACAGCATACAATCTGTGGCAAAACAAAATATCCTTCACTACTTTATGGATTGCTTTCCTAAATCCATTAAATATAGGCCCAGGAATTAACATTGTGGAAATTACAATTATTTGAACTTCAGTTAAATCTATATATTTTTTTTGCTAACGTGTGTATATATAATATGCATTTTATATATTATACAACATGATATTAATCTAGATAAATAATCCAAGATTATATTCCCATTCTCACTTCTTTCTACATTATATCCATCTTTCTACATTATTCAAGATTACACACGCAATTTACACTGTGTTCATAGCAATTATCTAGATTTGAATCCATAATTCTGATGTATTTTAGGACAAGGCTAAAAAAAAAAAGTCAAACACACAGTCATTACAATGTAAATGTGCACGTAGATAATAACAGCCAGCACTTCAGTCCTCCAAAACAAATGCAATAAATACATGAATCGTTTCCATAATTCTGTGTATACCCTAGAACTGAATGCATTATGGCCAGACACAGTGCACCCTGTTATTATGACGGCAGCTCTAATCATGTGGGTATGGATGGCCTGTGCATTTCATTTGTTGGGGAGAGTCAGACGTATGGGGGCTCTGGATAGATCACTTGTGACATTAATAGCTCTGGGGAGGCTAATAGAGACAATAGGAGCTAAACGAACTCTTGAGATTACTAATAGAAGAGCCAATTATCATGTTGACTTGGAAAGAGCAACTCAGCTAGATCAACTTACACTGGAGGAAGAAATAAGAGTGGGACAAAAAAACCTGAAGACGTTTGGTTTCCTGCTAGAAATGTAATGTGTTTACTTAATAAAGTAATTCTATTTTCTTGGGCGAAATATGCTTCATTCATCAGAAAACCTATACCCAGTCATAGCCTTTTATAACATTTATTCTAAAATTATTGTGATAGATAGATAGATAGATAGATAGATAGATAGATAGATAGATAGATAGATAGATAGATAGAGAGAGAGAGAGAGAGAGAGAGAGAGAGAGAGATAGATAGATAGATAGATAGATAGATAGATAGATCAGATGTTGCAGAGTTGAATTTACCATTGAACTGTTACTTTTATGCATCAAATAAATTCCTATGAATAAAACACAGATAAAAAAAATACATCTTGATATGCCAAATACTAAATCAGCTCTGCATAGTTGACGAATACAGCTCTGCTACATCTGTATATACTACATACTATCGTATACAGCCAAGAGCAATAGCAAGCATGCAATAACCACATGTGTAAGTAAAGAGTAAATATTAAACACATATTCCTCAACAGAGAAGCACATACTTAAATATATCAGTCACACAAGCTAGGAATACTTGAGGATGAAGCTTGGCAGTTTTGAGCATGGAAAGAAAAGCCTGTAGAGACTTGTAAGGAATGCACAAGAAAATCGCCTACCTTTCTTAATTACAGTCTGATCTGGGATGTTGATACCTGGGTCTTCTACGTGCTGCAACACAAAATACACAAATGTTTTAATGCACTGTCATAACAAGACCAGGGGAAAAGCTCAGGTTCTATGTCAGAAAGGAGTTATCACCAGGCACAACAATTGCAAAACACTGCTGTGACAGGAAAATTATGTGAATACATTTAATAATACAAAGTAAAATAATAGATGATAGATAGATAGATAGATAGATAGATAGATAGATAGATAGATAGATAGATAGATAGATAGATAGATAGATAGATAGATAGATAGATAGATAGATAGATAGATAGATAGATAGATAGATAGATAGATAGATGAGTTTTGTCAATTTGGTCATTTGGCAGAGCAGAGTTTATTTATATATTTATATACCATGATATCACAATATATGTTGTTTTTCATGACTGTTATTACCATTAACATCGGGGCACAAAAATGCAAACTAAATACAAGCTCGATATTATGAACTCAGCTCTGCTACTATTCTCTATAGCCATACATGTTAATAATAACATACCGTAACTGTTTTAGATGGCACTATCTGAAATATATATATATATATATATATATATATATATATATATATATATATATATATATATATATATATATATATATATATATATATATATATATATATATAAATATATGTGTGTGTGTGTGTGTGTGTGTGTGTGTGTGTGTGTGTGTGTGTGTGTGTGTGTGTGTGTGTGTGTGTGTGTGTGTGCTTAATTCACTAAAGCTAAACCAGCCCTCATATTCTTAATGAAAGCGGAAATATGCTTCCAACCGATGCAAGATTAGGAGAGATCAACAGAAATGGCTGTGGAACCGTAAAATGTGGCGTTCCTAATGTATAAAGAGTTGAGTGATCAGGCTCCCTGGCAGCACTGGCATATTTGCTCCACACAACCCCCATATATTAATTTGATTTGTAAATATTGTGTGTTACACAACCTCCCATATATTCATTTGATTTGTAAATATTGTGTTACACAACCCCTCATATATTCATTTGTAAATATTGTGTGTAACACAACCCCCCCATATATTAATTTGATTTGTAAATATTGTGTTACACCAACCCCCATATATGCATCAGTAAATATAGTGTTACACAACCCCGCATAAATTCATTTCATTTGTAAATATTGTGTGTGTCTTAAATACATCATATAAAATCTAAACATAGGGATAGTGACAATGGCAGTGTTCGCCTTGGCTGTGGTTCTGACCCACAAGATTCGGCAAATACTTGAGTTCTCCCCATTATTCGTTAGTCATCGTCCAGCAATAATGGTGATGATAACATTTTCCATTCGATGGTGGATTTATGCTCCTGTTAATTGTGCCTGATCTCAATGATTCCGGGTGGATGGGACTGCGTTGCTTTATTGCGACTTTTATTATACTCAATGCTCTCATTTGTAACTTGCCTAAAGTGCTCCTGCATTTAAGTAGAATTAAATAGAGAAATGTTCAGAAATGACTACTACACATTTAACTATGTGGGGAAATATGATCCCTTTATGCTAGATGACTCAAGGCATGGACTAGCGGGCTGATAGACCATTTTCAAAATTATTGACATTAGCTGATACCCTAAATGAACCTTCATTTAACTTGTACCAATCTGATACAGGCATAGTTTTACTGTATGAATTTGATTATGATTGTGTACTGGATTTATTTACAGTTGTAGCCATTTATAGTTATTAACACTGAGCAAATAATAACGAAAACAACTTCAGCCTAAATAAAAGCCCAGGTCTATTGAGGTGTGACATTAGTGTACAATACTATATACACATGGATTAATTCATTGGAACAATTGTAAGAGTAATAGAAAATGGAATACAAAGATTTGTATAGTTCTAGCAATCCCATATCTATCTATCTATCTATCTATCTATCTATCTATCTATCTATCTATCTATCTATCTATCTATCTATCTATCTATCTATCTATCTGTCTGTCTGTCTGTCTGTCTGTCTGTCTGTCTGTCTGTCTGTCTGTCTGTCTGTCTGTCTGTCTGTCTATCTATCTATCTATCTATCTATCTCATCTATCTATCTATCTATCTATCTATCTTTATCCATCTCATATATCATATATATCTTTATCTTAATGCATGAATTTCAGCATTGTACAGGCTAAATAAAAATGAATATGTATAAACATATAATACATATTAATAAGTATATATATATATATATATATATATATATATATATATATATATATATATATATATATATATATATATATATATATATATATATATATATATATATACATTTATACAACACACGCACACCCACACACACATATATTTATAAAGACATATAAATCTAAAAAGAGCACATTACTTATGATACAAATCCAACACAAAATACATCACAACTACACAACAAAGCATTTAAAGGGCATTCCGTCTTTCCAAAGTATCTACCCACCACCATAACCCTGCAACCTGAGACTGTAATCGTTAATCTGTCATCACTTATTTCACAGCAGTGTCTAATCCCAGATTTTTGGAAGTATTTTCTATAATGAGGAACGTCCTGCCGACAGATTATTATTATTATTATTATTATTATCAGTCTGCTTTTCTGCAACAAAATGCAAGAGGACGAATCAAGGGTAAAATTGGGTAGGAGTTTCCTCTTGTATTATATGATTAATGTCGGGTTTAATTGTAAACCATTTTATTGGTAACTATTAATAAGCAAACTGCAGAGAAATAGTTTATTGTTATTTGTAATTCAATAGTGGCTGAATCGGTGGACCTGATGGGGTCTCTTTAATGATATACTGAGAAGGAGAATTAGAATAGAGATCAGTTTCATTTGTTATGTCTTTGCAGCTGCAGGTATAGGGATGGATTGTATTAAATAGCTTCCTTAATTATAAAGGACAGATTATTTATTACAGAACACATCCATCCTAGGCAGAGCTTTCATTTTAGAACTGATTGCCTTCATTCACCATTTCAACTAGCTGCACAGCTGTACAGGAGGGTGTTTGCACTAGGATGACACATCTATTGAGGTCCATTGTGTACATAAGGGTAAGGGCTTGGTTATGAGTGGGTAGAAACATAAAACAAAGTCTTACCGAGACATCTTCTATTACATGAGGTATGGAGTGGATGGAGATATCGCCAATTCCTGAGCCTAGCCCATGAGGCCCATGTAGTAGCTCTTCGTGTCGCCTGTAATCCCTGCGTGGGTCCAGGCCGGACAGCTGATGTGGCAGTCCCCGATGTGTGTGCAATAGGCTGGTCTCCTGGCTTTGCCTCTGTCCTGGCCACCCTGGGTGCTGAGGTTGTGGTTGAGCATGGAGGGAATTGAGGCTATATGGATCATTAACGTGAGAATATGGATCTTGTGACTGTGAATATATGGGCTGGTATGGTGGAGGGAAATATGGAGGTTGAAAGTCAGTATTGGGGGTATGGGAAAGTGGGGGAGCACTGGCATAGGGGGACTGGCCCACTGTCCCCAGCTGGGGTAACCTGCCTGTCCCATTACTGGTACCGTCGTGACGATCCTACACAGAACAAAAACAGGACAATTAATATGACAAATAGACATAAAAAGGTACAATTGCTGGAACTTTTAATATCGTACAATATATCTATGCCCTATACATTTATTATTATATATAGTTAATTTATATTTACAACAAACGTCTGCCCTCAAAATATCTTAAACAAAAGCAAAATATAATTTAAGAATCAAATAAAGGCCTTGTAATAATATACTAATAATATTAATACTTACTGATTATTATCTGAGTGAACAAATATTTTTACTACTACTTCTAAAAATAATAATAATAATAATAATAATAATAATAATAATAATATTGCTGTAAGGGGTATTCTAACGTTTGCAAATCATAACATATAATAACCCATGACATATAATAAAAATAACAATACAGGAATTAAACAAAAATGGCATTTTCCCAATCGAGAAGCTATGTAAGGAAAGTATGCATTAAATAAAAGCACATGCCCCATGCAAGCATATGTTTACGTTTAACCGGGGACCGAGAGATTATATATATGCATGTTTTATAATATTAAGGAGTCATTTGATCAGGGAGAAAGCACAGGATGTATGAGATAAAATCACATGTCAGTAATAGCGGTAATACAAATCATAGGAGCTGCACAATGGAGGTTTGAATGCAGGACTAGACGGAATTGGATGGAACATCTAGTATATATATATATATATAAATATATATACAGCAACAAAAAATACAGCAACAAAAAAATGTTCAAATTGTAATAGTAAAACAACAATATTTCGGTAAACTCACCATAGCGGAAAAACTGTGCACTAACATGAGTGCTGCTACTGATACAAATCAATAGAGAAAAAGGAAAAATGCACAAGAGTGGAACCAGAAGAGCAGAGAGAAACTCGCCAGCCCTAGTATATCGCTACTAGAAAATCATAACGACGACGAAAATCGGGCGCCGACCAAAGACCATAATCCATCAGATCTGCGAACGATTCTTCATGTGAAGAAGGCAGAAATGGCAAATGCAAAGTTTCTCTGTATTATTGTCTCTTCGTTAATCCTTCGTGGACTTGTGTGTAAAGCTTCTGCTGGGTTTCCTATAAGAGATGCAGCCTGTTCCCATCCAAGCCCTAATAGCAGCAGATATTCATGACTATTAATATTACAGCAATACTTAATAAAGGAAGAATGGCTGGAAATCGAGCGTGAACCGAGGAAGCAACTCAAGGCAGAACCCTGTTCTAAATGACGTCCATTGAATGAAGAATCAGTGTATCTAATCAGAAGTGGAGGGGGAGGAAAAGAGGGAGAGACACCAGTGAGGGAGTGAGGGAAGGAGAGGGGAGGGGGGCTGGCGAATCACAGGATAGGGGGGACATTTTAAAGGTTGCAGGGCATGAAAAGTGAATGAGTGTGACAGGGAAGGAGGGATGGGGGGAATAAAGGGAATTGGCACCTGGGAATCCTGGGAATATCCTGGATAAGCCATGGGCAGCTCCGATGTCCTCCTCTTGCTGCTAGGAATGTTCTCAGTGCTCTCCAGCCCTTTGCTTTTCATGTCTGGATCCGAGGGGCCCGGATGATCTCTTGTCCTCTGAACCTGATCCATAGCCCGATGGGCTCCAACCACAACAACCACAGCTTCCACAGCACTCCAACAAATAGTCTCAGCAGGGCCAGTCAAGGCAGGCACATCCACAAGTCTTCCCTCAGTTTTTTATTATACTTTTCTTTTATTTAGTAGAGAAAGCTTCTTTTATGCTGAGGCATCCACGGCAGTGTTCAGATGAGGGTCTTAGACAAGGGGGGGCGACAGTCCTGCAGGAGGCAGCAGCAGTCCCGGGCTTGTGGCAGCATGCATGTCCCGGAAGGCGCCTGTGGAACTTTGTTCTTCTGCTGGAGACTTCTGGTTTCCTGTACTTCTCCAGTGCCGAAATCCTGGGAGCCCCTTGTGCAGATTTGCCCCCTTCCTCAGCGGTCAAGGTGCGCTAGTCCTGGTCATCGGTGGACAGTCCCGGTCCAGCACGGCTTGGCCCGGCTCTATAGCTGCCGACCTTCCGCCCGATCCTGACTCGAACTCCAACTCCAAACCAGTCCGACTGGCTTTGCAACTCCAGCAAACAACTCCTCCAAAATATGACATAGTCAACTCTATAGAGCTCTTAGCTGGCTGGGGTTAGAATAACAACAGTCATCCAGAGCCTGCATGTTCCTACACAGCTATGCACACCTAACAAAATACAGCTTTAATCTCCAAACTACAGCCTGTTCTCCACCATGGCTGCTGCTCTCCCGGCTCTACAAGCTGGCACATGCGGAGCCTCATGCCACCTTCACCCGGCATTATTACTGCTCTCCTAATCATTGCCGCAAAATCACAACTGTATACTCAAATCACCTTCATTATAGTGCATGGTGGACATCATAGCAAAATAAAATATAAATATAAATAAAATGTTAAAGGCAATCCTAAAAAAATAAAAATAAAAGTGAGCCTATATGTCTATCCCCACAACTGACCCAACCACTTGGGGAATCTTTACAAAAGTAGCACAGAGCCCTGCAAGTCATAACAAGACAATGATCCATGTGCCAGCATTGTGCCTTTGTACTCACACGTTTGTGTGCCTTTGTATGCACCACAACACCAGACATATGGTGAAACTCTCCACTTGTAATTTTATAATAGAACCCGCACAATTATTATTATTATTATTATTATTATTATTGTTATTATTGTTGTTGTTATATGATATAGAATGCAAATGTTCAATAGTAAAATATTATAAAATTATTTAGTTAACATTAAAAAAAAAACACACCATGGTATGTAATAACACTACAAAAACTGAAGGAATACTACTATGAATTATACACAATTAGAAATTATGAACTGCTTTTCTCATGTAGGCGCATTCGCTACAGTTTATTGCCAATAGTATAATGTAGTGTAGACAATTGCTGATAATAATGATGTACCTATATACATGTAATAGATCTTTATATGCACTGATGCAAACTGTATAGGGAGCTAGTTGGAAAGTCCATCATGCAGACAGTACATGAAACCCCAAGCTGTTTAGACCACTGCTGTGCACAGTGTACTTGTGTGTTATAGTAATGTTCAGAACACTACTCCTTACCTCACACTCTTCATATTTGATATTATCCGTTAGTTTCCACAGCATTTTCATGGGCTTTTTGGAAGAGGATTTCTTCTTCTTCCTTGTCCCCACAAAAGTCTAGAGCCCCTATGTGCTGTACAGAGAGAGTGAGCAATGCTGGTGCAATGCTTTGGTGCACTGAGATCTCCCTCTAATGGTGGAAAGTTTCCTTTATTTCCCTTGCTTCTAACCACCAAACCTAAATAGCTGATTAGCATATCAACGATGGTCAGATTGCTAGGTGACATGAGATCCTACACCCAAGGGCTCAGGTACTACAAGAGAACCTGAATTCTAATCTGAGCAAGCAATACATATATAGTGTGTATGTGTGTGTGGATATATATATATATATATATATATACACACACAATTTATAACAATCTATATGTTTATTTAACCCATTAAATGCAGTATGGATAATGAACAGGTGGATGTGAAGAATATATTTTTATAATTCCCAGAGTTCCTGCAGTGCAAAAAAGGAAAATAAAAAAAATATATATATATTCAAAGTGATAATCTCTTTTTACATGTCCTACTTGATATTCAACTTGGGTGTCTGAAGATCTTGGAAAACGTGTGAAATGAGAAAATTATGCAGCATCTAATGAGCAGTTCCATTTTGACGTTTTGCAGAATGGTTCATTTTAATGGGTAATTGTATTAGAGTGAGAGGAAGGCTGGTAAAATCAGCTGACAATAAGAAGGCGGCTTCTCAAATATGTATTTAATTCTTTCTGCTGGTCTAGATCTATTCTAATAGGACTACACTAATACTGTGTATACATTATACATGGTATTGTTGTGGCTGACATAGTCCACCCTTTAGTACATGAGTGTTTTGGTGGTGACAATGCATTTGCATAAATGGTCTCTGGAGCCAGTGGACATCAGTCCAATGTCATGAAGATCTGGGAGGTCTTCTACAAAAAAGACTGTGCTCCCTTCATTGTGTGCGTTCGCAGTCTAGTCCAAATAGTTGTTTTTCCCTCATTGAGTTTGAAATGAAGTTGGGATTATCCTTTAGTGTATGTGTTAATGGTCTTGTAATGTGAAAGGGGCACATCATGAGCCAGCGCCAACCACTTGAGCTCAGACAGGCCCATAGTTACATCAACGAGATTACCTTGACCGCCCATCTAATTGAATGTGAATATTAGTGCCAGGATCAAACATAGCAGCGTGGAGGTTAGAAAGAGTGTGAAAAACACTTTACACCAGCAACATCAGATCAATAGTGTCGCATTTAGCAGTCATTAACATTTCTTGGGTGGAGCAGATACATTTAAGATCTGCTAATAGTGTGAAACTCTTCACTATACATGGTATTGTCACCCTCATCATTGACATGCAGATACTAACATTCATGTACTGACCCTATAGCCGTGGTCAGTCACAGCGACATCAAACTATAGATCTGCTGCTCAGGGGCCTCGGATCAAAATCATACTTGGAAGGATATTAGTATATAAAAGTTACTGTCGCCGACATATGAGCTACTATTCCCAAGATGTAGAGGAGCTGAGCTAGTCAATGTACCACAGCTAGGCTAGTCAACTTTATAGAGACTGAGTGTCTATCTATCTATCTATCTATCTATCTATCTATCTATCTATCTATCTATCTATCTATCTATCTATCTATCTATCTATCTATCTATCTATCTATCTATCTATCTATCTATCATCTTAACTATATTAGATAGATAGATAGATAGATAGATAGATAGATAGATAGATAGATAGATAGATAGATAGATAGATAGATAGATAGATAGATAGATAGATAGATAGATAGATAGATAGATAGATAGATAGATAGATAGAAAATTAATATGGGCCTGTTAGAATTATCCTAGTATTAGTAGTATCCTAGTATATCTACATGTACACTGTATATAGTTTATGTCCATACACATGTACACACACACACACACACACACACACACACACACACACATATATATATATATATATATATATATATATATATATATATATATATATAAACACTATATTGGTGAGCATAGATCAGGAACATTCACATTATATATATATATATATATATATATATATATATATATATATATATATATATATATATATATATATATAATACACATATGATCTCCAGACAGTGGTTCTTATTAATATTGTTAACTTGCATCATTCACCTTTATTAACAGCCTTTTAACTCTACAAAAAAGAAGTGGCTCAGGGCGGTTTTGTCTGCTCCATTCCTCACCTGCCTTGTGACCAAATCCAGAGCATTTTGCTATGGAAGTCCTGACATTTCTCACGCTATATGCTCATGTGTATGTGCATGGTATTTGAATATTATATAAATGCAACTTGTATGTAATAAATAAAATATTATTATCAGGATATGAATAAGACAATGAGCTAATTTTGATAATTGAGAGAGTCACCATGTGAGTGCCTGTGTCCAGGAGTGACTACTCACCTGCCAGTCCCCCATCCTGGCCAGCATAGACATCCTATAATCCCTCGCTGATGATAGACTTTAGGGATCCGCCTGCAGATACGAGTAACTTCAACAAATCCTGTACAGGAACATCTCACCTGCTCATAAAGAACTGGTTGCTACCTGTGCACGCATGCGCACTGCCGAGGAATGTGCTTAGGTAACTTACTATACTCAGAGTTGTCTGAGATGTTGATGGATTTACAGCAACCCAAGTCTCCACATAAACACCAGCTCCCTCCTGCATACTAATAGGCATTTATTGCAGAGCTCCTGCATTCATGTATTAAGTGCTATGGTGTACAGAAGACCCCCCAAGACTTTTCCGATCACCTTCTATTGCCTTTTAAACCTGTAGCCTGCGTGTAGTAGTATAGCATTTGCCAATCCAATTTCCCTTAGGAATAAGTAAAACAACATTGATTTTACACTGAACTTGTTCCGATCCCTTCTCTCCACTGTATGATAGGGGATGGCTTCTATAATGAGACAGGGCATTTCTGCCGAGTACATTATTATTAATGCAATACACCCTTAGCTTAGGCTTGATACGAGATCCAAGGACAGTAAATACACAGCAGGCGCTGTTTGCTTTGTGGTAAATACTCTGATTGTTGACTATAAAACAGTTATGGGCTTAAGATCTTGGGCTCTGCTTTCTTGTAAAAATAAAGGCAATACTCTGTGCTGCTATGCAAGGAGATATTTATTATACGTATACACTAATGTCCAGAGATACACCACATTAGCATACCCATGATCTGTCTAGCTGAAAGATTGCCCACATTAGACTTCATGCTGATGAGGGACTAAAAGTACCAGCAACACCCAGAGGGTTAAAGCTTGTAGTAACACTGCTACTAAGGAAACACCGGTCGATGGTGAATATATTGACATACAATCCCTGTCTAGTATTTTGCTTGTAAATGCTTAATACTTAGGAAGATTTTACTTCTCTCATAGCTTGAGAAGGGAAGTTTACGAAGTTAAACAGACACCCTTGGCACAGTTATCTCTCTCATAACCCAGCGTATTGCATTATTATTTAATTTACCCTTCTAGGGCACAATCAAATCCATGAAGAAAATATGAGGCAAGTATATATTTCAAGAAAAAGTTAAGACAGAGTGAAGAAATCCCCAATTCTCTTTAGTCTGCTGCTTCTTGTGCTAATGCTTTCCAAATCCTGCAGTAAAATAGTAAACGCACTTCAAACCTGATCTAGTAATGCTTAAAAATAAAAAACAATAAAAAACAACATTAATAATAATAATAATAATAATAATAATAATAATATACTGGCCTCCAGGGAAGCTCCGCAGGTTTTGTCTTAAGACAGGAGCGCCTGTCACACTCTGGAGGAGAGCACCTTCTACACACAGCAAGACAAGGGCTGCAAGATGTTTGTAAGCAATGAGCCATGAAGAAGACTATTCACACCACATAAACTAACTATACATCTATCCTCAATTTACATCGATTACAAGAGATGGGAAAAAGACTTCACTCACCTGCACACAACTGCAAAATGCAAGTGTGTGCTATGGCTGAAGCAGATGGACTGACATGTCTCTAACTAATAACTGTATGTAATTATTATGTGCAACTTTATGTAACTTTTATTATACACATAGGAGACAGGTTAGAAATAAAGCACTTAAATCCCATTTACACACCCAAATACATGTGGGTGGAAGGGGCTGACAAAGATGATGACAAATTTCTATGATTGTGTATGGCAATGTATCCCAAAGTTTGCAGTCACTCAAAAAAAAAATAATTAGGAAAATAAATACGAAGTTCACACTTAGAATATTCAACTATAAACAGTTTGTTAACATCTATTTATTATTATTTTTTTTTAGCTTTTCTTCATCAGGCTGCAGCAACCCTTTTTATACTCTTTTTCTACTTTAGTACGTGCTTTTTATATTTATATACTTTATATGTGGATCAACAATAATATCTAGAAATGAGAAGTAATATAGTGTCTTATGTCTAATAAAAAGATGACCCACAATTTACTGGTTTTGATAATATGTCGCAACAGGTGCCAAGAAGGAAATTTGCTGAGCTTTGTATCTCCATAGTGTTTACAACGTAATCCAAATCACCAAAGACGTTCAATCTGCGGTTATCTGTCCTGGGAAAGAGGGATTTATCTACATTTCATAAGAAAGGAAAGAGATTGTAGTTCCTAATATACAGATCTATTATCTATCTATCTATCTATCTATCTATCTATCTATCTATCTATCTATCTATCTATCTATCTATCTATCTATCTATCTATCTATCTATCTATCTATCTATCTATCTATCTATCTATCTATCTATCTATCTATCTATCTATCTATCTATCTATCTATCAATCATCTATTTACCATTGATCCACACAATTTAAAGAAATTATTATTTACTGTGGATTAAAACCCCAATCCCGAAAAAATTATGCAAATACTTTTTGTATTTATCCCAAGTATAAAAAAAAAAACTGTTTAAAAACAGGTTTTGGAAAATTCAAGGATTTCTTGAAAGCTTTACCTCTGTCCAGACAAAAAGACAGGTAGGGAGTAAATGATCATTGCAGCCACAAGAAGCCCAATGATGACGACTCTGTGTGCAGCCAGGCAGCTGGATTTATGGGACACCTAATATTGTTTTTAAACATACAAAGCTAAGATAACAAGTTTATGCCAAGCAGTTTCCCTTGCACTTAAATGTAAACGTCTTGAAAACCACGTGCTAATATTACTAGTATTTTACTAAGCTGGCAATTTCCTGGGGAGTGGTTATTACTGGAGCTACATACATTCATAAGCAGTAGCCACAGGCTAATGCCACAGCTCTCACTACTGTGCACACTGCTCCCTTGTCTGCATTTCGCGATTATAAATATTTTGTAGCTAGAAACGAATGCGTTGCTAACGAAAAAAAGCTACAAAACCTGGAATAAAACTGCTTCTCCAGTAATAAACCTCTAGGTTTTCTATGTTCGCGTTTGGTTGCAGAGGGAGACATTTTTTAAATAGGACGCATGCGTTAATTCATATATATATATATATATATATATATATATATATATATATATATATATATATATATATATATATATATATATATATATATATAGCAGCATGTGAACCTAGACGATTAACCATTGAACAAAAAGACTATAATGTGATCTGTTATAGAGAACCACATGGAGCTGGTATTGTTCTAGTTGAAAATAAATGTCAAACGATACTTTTTTTTCAACTCTATACTTGAATGAAGGATTTCTCAAAATCCTGCAAAGTTTCAGAATTCACTTTAATAACGTTTATGTAAGTTGGTATTTTTCTGCCTATATATTTAAACATTAGAAGATGATAGATAGATAGATAGATGATAGATAGATAGATAGATAGATAGATAGATAGATAGATAGATAGATAGATAGATAGATAGATAGATAGATAGATAGATAGATAGATACAAATTAGATAGACAGATAGATGGATCGATGATGGATAAATAGATAAATAGATAGATATGAGATAGATAGTTAAATAAATAAATTAGATAGATAGATAGATATGAGATAGATAGATAGACAGATCGATAGATATATATGTATATGATTGATTGATAGATAGATAGATAGATAGATAGATAGATAGATAGATAGATAGATAGATAGAAAGATAGATAGATAGATAGATAGATAGATAGATAGATAGATAGATAGATAGATAGATAGATAGATAGATAGATAGATAGATAAATATGATTAGATAGATAGATAGATAGATAGATAGATAGATAGATAGATAGAGATCGTATATAATTTGAGATATGAGCGATACATAGATAGATAGATAGATAGATAGATAGACAGACAGACAGACAGACAGACAGACAGATAGATAGATAGATAGATAGATAGATAGATAGATAGATAGATAGATAGATAGATAGATAGATAGATAGATGATAGATAGATAGATAAATGTGAGATAGATGATAGATAGATAGATAGATAGATAGATAGATAGATAGATAGATAGATAGATAGATAGATAGATAGATAGATAGATAGATAGATGATAAATAATTTTTGGAGATATGAGAGATAGATGTGATAGATGATAAATAAACAGACAGAAAGATAGATAGACAGATAGAGATATAAAATAAATAGATATATGATAGATAGATAGATAGATAGATAGATAGATAGATAGATAGATAGATAGATAGATAGATGATAGATAGATAGATAGATAGATAGATAGATAGATAGATAGATAGATAGATAAATAGATAGATAGACTTGCTGTAGATTTCAGCCTTTGCAGATGTTGCGGAGAACAACTGTGCGTAAACTAGCTTGGGGTGCGTAATTTCCATTTCACAACATGCACAGTCTTTTACGGAAAAGTAGCTGATTTCCACTGTGGATTTCAGCCTTTGCAAAGCTACGAAATCCGCGAGGTCTGGACAAATCCTCAAATATGCAAACTTTGCTGAAGATTCATTGCGAATTTACTGCGACTTTGCAGAAAAAGCTGCAGTGGAATTTTTGCCACGTCTGAACGTGCTCTTAAAGGTCCATCCTATGTAAGAAATGCCATATTGCATAGAAATGTGGGGAAAATTTTATTTACTTGGAGGAATATTGTTTTTTCTTTTAAAATCTAATAAGATTATTATCGATCATCTCTGCTATATGATCTTCCCGGAATAGCTCATTAATGACGTATTTACAGTCCTACTACTTTGGTCTGCATATCATTGGAATCACTATGGTACTGCAGTCATATGAAACAAATTAGATTCTGCTAAAGCCTGAAAGAAACTGAACTTACAAGAGCATAACTTTTAGCAAAATGTAAACTTTGTACCATAAGCATAGGATATGTTTGTTTGGAATATATAGGAATAAATGCATACAAATAAAATATTCCACTAAATCCTACTCTATCTACACCTCTACATGTTTTCAAGAAATAAGGAGGAGACAATTCATGTTGAAAAAAATTACTTTGTAGGGAGGGAAGTTGTGTCGCTGCCAGGACTAAAGGGAAGAGAATTTAAGTGATTAAAACGGACACTTTCTTTGATGTTCTACAGTAGCACCATAGGGAACATATCAATAAATTCCTAGGGTAGATATTTACTGCTTAAGGCTGTGTTCACACGTGGCGGAATTTCACTTAAATTCCGCTGCGGACACTCCGCAGCGTTAATCCGCAGCGGAGCCGTTTGTCCATTGACTTACACTTTAATTTAGCAGTGTTCGTTTAGACGAGGCGTAAAATTCCGCTGCGGAGCATAGGCTGCGGAGCGGAATTTGGTGTCCGCAGCATGCTCTGTCTGTTGCGGAGCAGTGGCGGACTCATGGCGGAATTTCTCCATTGACTTCAATGGAGATTCTAATTTCCGCAATGAAGTCCGCAGCTGTCATGCACATGTTATGTGTGCTGCGGATCCGTCTTGCTTTTTTAACTTGACATTTCTTCATTCTGGCTGGACCTATGTATTTCTAGGTCTACAGCCAGACTGAGGAAGTCAATGGGGCTCCCGTAATGACGGGAGCGTTGCTAGGAGACGTCTGTAAATAGTCACTGTCCAGGGTGCTGAAAGAGTTAAGCGATCGGCAGTAACTGTTTCTGCACCCGGGACAGTGACTACCGATCCCAATATACATGTATCTGTAAAAAAAAATGAAGTTCATACTTACCGAGAACTCCCTGCTTCTGTCTCCAGTCCGGCCTCCCAGGATGACGTTTCAGTCTAAGTGACGGCTGCAGCCAATCACAGGCTAATAACAGGCTGCAGCGGTCACATGGACTGCCGCGTCATCCAGGGAGATCGGGCTGGATGCCGAAGGAGGGACGCGTCACCAAGACAACGGGTGGTAAGTATGAATTTCTTTGACTTTCACAAGGGAAAGTGCTGTCCCTTCTCTCTATCCTGCACTGATAGGGAGAAGGGAAGTACTTTTACCGCAGTCCGCAGCAGCTAGTCCGCATCAATTTACTGCACATTTTGTGCAGATCCGCAGCAGAATCTGCAACGCAGATTCTGTGTGGCATTGATGCGGACAGTTGCGGAGGAAATCCGCCACGTGTGCTCATGCCCTAATAGAGTGCCTGGTGGATGACTGGATATGGAGAACCCCAAGTAGTCACACAAGAAATTAGCTGAAGGAATGTAAGGCTCTGTTCACATATGTGAAGTCTGGTGGCACAGTCTTCCTTGATGACGACATGACTCTTCGTTATGTAACCGGCCCCGCTGTACTCTATTTATGAGCAGTAGCAGTAGTACATGGATTACATAGAGTACAGCAGGGCCGGTCACATGACAGAGTGGTGTAGTCATGAAGGAAACGGCAACTAGATTTCCGACTCCCCGCCAGCGCTATAAAAGTCTATCAAAATCTCATAATCAGCACGATGGGGGACCAGAATGTATATTAGCGACTGTACATACTGTAGTGAGTACACTGCTGATACTTTATGCTCCCCACATAATCCCTTTATTGTCAGTTTTGTGTCCAGTGGCATCAGTTGTGTTCAGAATGTACTGTAAAGGGGAACCATACATAGTAAGGCCGGCCCTAATAGTAATTGGTAGCTGCAGTTCTGCTAATACATGGTATAATTCAGTGGTTTTATCCAGCTGTATAGGGTTGCTTTAGGCTCTATGTCCATCATGTTTTTGGCCTATGTTTCACGTATATGCCAGGAAAAGCTCCTGACGTATATGTTAAACGTAGGCTGTGACAGATGCCTTAACAGTGGCATCTGTCATCATAGAGTTTATCGTTATATGTTAAGCTTATACATCATGAACTCTCATGACTCTGTTCATGACATAGACGTAAAATGGATACCATTATAGTCTGTGGGTGACGAATGCCCCTACTAGGCATTCGCTTAAGTCGCCCATAGACTACAATGGTATTTGTTTAACGTATACTTCATGAAAAACCCATGACCTATACGTTAAATGTATGCCTGTGACATATTCCATACGGTGGCATATGTCACCCATATACTCTCATGTTAAATAATGGTATACCGTTCAGGATTCGTTCGTTCTTTTGCAGTATTCGTCGGGATTGAAAAGCATAGTCTACTATGCATTTTCATCCAAAAAAAAAAGGTATACTGACTTATACCAGCCCGACGAAGGCAAGAGGGCACTCTTATGGCCTCCGTTGGGCTAATGGAGCCGTATGGACATGTTAAGCATGTCTGTCGAGATCTTTCTGACACACACACACACCAAAACGTAGTGTGTCTTAGATATATAGCGTTCCTCATTTCCTCCTGAGAAGAAAAAAAAGATGATCTGTTCCTCAGAATTCATGAATACAAGTGTTCTTCCGATCCTCAAGAACTGGAGTTTTGTAGAGATGCAATATTGACATGCATATTAACAGGCCCTACATGTAGTGTAGAGGGGGCGTGGCTTGGACATGATGGAGTAGAGACGTGTCTGCTCGGAGCTCCGGACCCACGCCACAGAAACCGCCCGTAAAGGGCATACATACCGACCCCCGGCGCAGCATGACGAAAGGGAGAAGCCGTAGGAACCCGCCGGACACTTCGGGAACCCCGTCCATAGGCTGTTACCTCCGGTCCGCACAGGACACCACTCCGCCACGTTCCTCTTCACTACCGCCTGTAGGCCGCACTCAGCCTCCGTCGTCGCGTGGAGCGTCCCCGCCTCCTCTCCTCACAGGATGGGATCCGCCCGGCGGCCGCTTGTACCCTTCCGGAGGAGAGATGTCGTCCCAGGCAGGAGGTCAGTGTTCAGGGGGTGGCATAAGAGCGGCTTCCCCACTCCAGTCCACGGCCCTGCTCCCTATATTGCCGCAGGCAGCCCCCGACCAGGGGACACCAGGGGCGCCATTACACGCGGCCGTACAGCAGCAGTTCCCGCCGCCACAACCAGGTTCCCTAAGCCAGGACACGCCGGCCATCTTTAGGGGGTCACTGGCCACGCCGACATACTCCAGGGAGCCACAGCCAGCCTCTTTCCAGGGCCCCCCGTTATCCATGGAGCGAACCCTAGCAGAATTATGGGAGATGGTAAAAGTGCTCCCTACCTAAACCGACCTTGACCACCGTCTTGCCCGGTTGGAAGAAAAACACGATCAGGCCATTGGCGCAGTCACACAGGAGGTACGCGCACTGACCGCTAGGGTTGAAACTTTGGAGCGACAACATTCCATATCCTCACTAGACATCTCGGTCTTATCGCAAATGCGTGACTTCTCTTTACACCTGGATGATGTCGAAAACAGGGGGAGACGGAACAACCTGAAATTAAGAGGCATACCAGAGTCGGTCCCCCCGGATGGACTTTACGACACAGTGTCACAAATTTTCAACAATCTCCTTAACCGACCGCGTGACATGGCCATCGAAATGGACAGAGTCCACAGACTAGCGGGCTCCCGGAACAGAGAAAGTAACCAACCCAGGGACGTGATTTGTAGAGTACACTTCTACAAGCAAAAAGAAGAAATAGCCAGGAGAGCCTGGGAGAAAGGGTCTGTTCCATTTGAAGGCGCTGACATTACAATCCTGCCAGATGTATCGAGGTTGACGCTCTCCATGCGTAGATTGGTCCGACCCTTGCTGGAAGCGACAAAGGCTGCTGGCGCAACCTACAGATGGGGACATCCCTTTCATATTATTCTCCGCAGGTCGGGACAATCATTTGCAGTCCGATCCCCAGATGACCTAGAAGAAGCGTTCCGGTTTTTGGAGATCTCACCGGTACGGCTACCTGATTGGACCGAACCCCCGGCAACGTCCACACTCAGAGGGGGTCCGTTCCCAGAGTTCGTGCCCCGCTTCCCGCCTCGGCATGGAGAGGAGCAACCGGTGACCCGTCCTCCAGAGCGACGACCCCAGCACGGAGACCGCAGAAACAGGCCCATGGAATCCCGGCCACCAGGACGCCGCTCTCCACGAAGAGACTGATTACTCCCGTGTCTTTAAATATGGACAGATAACTGCAAACCCCTGCTTTCCCCCCCTTTTCTTTTCTTTTTCTCTCCAGCAGGATTCTCATTGAGCGGTGACTGTTGGCGTTGAAAGGGTTGCCTTAGAGATAGAGCTCAAATGGAGGGTTCGGGAAGCAGGTTTATATTGGTGGGGGAGGCTACTACTGCAGTTTAAGTTTTGAAGAAGGGGTTGGGTCCATTTGATAGATGTTCGGGTGGGTTCGGAGCTTTGATACAATTTATTGAAATTTTTACTGTTAATTACTGTGTTTTTGTGACACTGTTCTTTCTGCACTTCTGTTCTTCCGCGTTCCCCATTAGGGTTCCTGGAGCTGCGCAGTGGCGGGAGACTTCCTCCGGGAAGGCGTAGCTCTCGTAGAGTACTGGAGGTTTTAGCACTCCAATCTTAGAGTGTTTGTGTCTTACGTTTTTCTCCTCATCTTTCCTTTCCTCCCTTCTCCCACCCCCCCCTTCTGTCCATACATCCGTCTGTCATCATGTCGGACATAACTGTTATCTCTCTGAACGCACAGGGGCTGAATATTCCTGAGAAGAGGTCCTCCATTCTCCGTCTCCTATGGAAAAAGAAAGCACATGTGGCGTTCCTGCAGGAGACTCACTTTCGAGCTGATGGTATACAGAGGCTCACAGACCTCAACTACCCGGATGTGTACCACAGCACGTCTCCTGACTCCAAGACCAAAGGGGTTTCTATCTTGATTTCCCGCACTCTACATTGGGAGCATGTGGAGACTTGCACGGATGGAGCAGGCCGGTACCTCTTCGTGAAGGGTAAGCTAGACGACACGCTGTACACCCTGGCTACCTACTACCTCCCCAACACGGGTCAAGTGGCCTTCTTGGAGAAGGTCCTTGGGGCGCTGGACGGCTTTCTGGAAGGCACACTCATTCTGGGGGGGGATTTGAATATCACACTTGACCCCTTGTTAGACTCCTCAAGAGGCCATTCCTCTTTATCTCGGGCGGCGCACCGCCGGCTGCGTCGGCTTTTGCATGAACACCAGTTAGTGGACACATGGCGGGTCCTACATCCAGCATCCAGGGACTACACGTTTTTCTCTGCGCCCCATAACTCCTACTCCAGACTCGACTACTTTTTCCTGCTCCACACGCACCTCCCTAGCCTCGCATCGGCATCCATTGACAGCATCACACTTTCTGACCATGCCCTCATTACTCTTACTCTATCCTGTCCGTCCGTTCACTCCCGCTCGTGGCAGTGGCGACTAAATTAGACGCTTCTTCAGGACTAGGTGGTGGCCGTGGAGATTCGCAGGGACTTAGTGGAGTACATTGCACTAAACGTCACATCAGGGGTAGATCCCTTTTGCATCTGGGAAGCCCACAAATGTGTGGTGCGCGGGGCTTTCATCCGGGTGGGTACTAAACTTAAAAAGGAACGAACGGCACTCTTGAGGGACCTATTGACCCGAATACACAAATTGGAGCAGTCACATAAGGCAACTCAGGATAGGGAGGTGGGGACAGAATTGAGACAGCTGAGAGAACAGGTGCGTTCAATATGTCTGGCCAAGGCAAAGGCCTCCATAGTTAAATGTAGACGTCATTTTTATGAATTTAGTAACAAACCCGGAAGGACCTTGGCTAGAGCACTTAGGAAGACCCGCGCCCGTACATACGTCCACTATGTTCAAGGTCCACAAAATCGCCGACTCCAGCTTCCACAAAACATTTCAGAAGCCTTCCGTGCCTACTATCACGCTCTGTATAATCTTCCCAGTGCACCTCCTTCTGCGGACGGTGGCGGTCGCCTGGAAAAGATTGACCAATATCTCCGGTCATCAGGAATGAAGTGTTTCCCTCCTGAGGCAATCACGGCTCTGGAGGCACCCATTTCCCCAGAAGAACTGGCATGGGCACTGAAGGACTCATCCACGGGGAAGGCACCAGGCCCGGATGGTTTGCCCCTTCAATATTATAGGGCCTATGCGGACTTACTCTCACCCCACTTTCTCCAGGCATTCAATTCTATTACTGAGGGGGGGGGGTCATTCCCCGAGACACCTTGAGGGCCCACATTATGGTCATTCCGAAGGAAGGGAAGGACTCCTCTCTTTGCCAGAATTACCGTCCCATTTCACTACTTAATGTGGACTTTAAACTTTTTGCCAAGATTCTGGCACAGAAGCTGACTCCGCTCCTGCATAACGTGATTCATAGAGACCAGGTGGTCTTTATGCCATCGCGTGAGGCACGGGACAATACCACGCGAGCGATCAATTTAATGTACCAAGCGGCCATTGCTACCCCTCCCACTTGCTTTCTGTCAACGGATGCCGAAAAGGCATTCGACAGAGTCAACTGGGACTTTATGCAGGCTACTCTGCGGCACGTGGGCTTAGGAACACACATGATAGAGTGGATTTGAGGTCTTTACTCTTCCCCGTCGGCACAGGTTAAGGTCAACGGATATCACTCCTCCTCATTTACAATTACCAATGGCACAAGACAGGGCTGCCCTCTGTCCCCATTAATTTTCATACTATGTTTGGAGCCTTTCTTGTGTCATATTCGATCCAACCCAGACATATCGGGCATAACCCTGGGCGAACGGGTTCATAAGGTCGCGGCCTATGCAGACGACTTGCTCTTCTTCCTCACGTCCCCCCGGATTTCCCTGCCCAACCTCATGGCAGAATTAAATAGATATGCGCAACTGTCTAACTTCAAGGTTAATTATCAGAAGTCCGAAGCCCTCAACATTTCGCTGCCGCAAAAATTCGTCGACGATTTGGCAGAGTCCTTCCCGTTCAAATGGGCAAGAGACTCCCTTAAATATCTGGGGGCGCAGCTTCCGGGGGACCTTTCTCGCCTCTATGCAGTGAACTTCCCTCCGTTGCTTCAACGGGTGAAACGAGACCTGGACACATGGACTTCTGGTACTTTCACCTGGTTTGGGAGGTGCGCAATTTTCAAAATGAATATCTTGCCAAGGATCCTGTACCTCTTCCAGGCCCTCCCAATACACGTCCCACGCCCGTTCTTTCAATCTCTGTTGTCTCTCCTACACAAATTTATCTGGGCCGGGAAACCTGCGCGTATCGCCCGTTCCTTGCTTTTTCGTACAAAGTGGGAAGGGGGTGTGGGTCTTCCAGATTTTAGATCCTACCACCACGCCTCCCACTTGGCACGAATCCTAGACTGGTTCAGACATACGGAGATTAAGGAATGGGTGTCTATGGAACAGACATTCCTAACGGTCCCCCTGCAGACCCTACCATGGTTAGGCAATCATACTCCACTAGCCGCACGGATGCACCCGACGAGCGGGCCCACCTTGGCAGTAGCGGAGCGAATATTCCCTAGGGCAGAGATCTCTCCGTCACCCTCCCCCATGTACCCGATCTTGGGAAACCCTGCTTTTCCTCCAGGGCAGGAAGGTGGTCCCTTCCTGCTATGGCGGAGGGCGGGGAAGGGACGTGCGACACATTTCATGCAGGAGGAAAATTGGATATCGAGCACACTCATACAGTTCTTGTCAGACCCTGTCCCCTTTTCTACATGGCAGGTCACCCAGCTACGACATTTCCTGGTGAGCTTACCCAACCCAGCGGAGTATGCGCGGGCTAGCTCTCCGTTTGAACTTTTATGCACAGGTACGGGCACAATGCGACATTCCCTGTCCACATTATACAGGCTTTTGGTCTCACCACCTAATCAGCACCCCCCTTCCCACCTGCTAAGCTGGGAACAGGATCTGGGGCTCACATTCACTTCTGAACAACGGGATCGCCTGTTTAATATGATACACAAGTCTTCCATGGCCAGCAGATATCAGGAGGCAGGGTATAAAATACTGTCTCGTTGGTATAGGGTGCCTTCCAGATTGCACGTTATGTTCCCAGCGGTCTCACCCCTGTGCTGGAGATGTGGGGACCAGGTGGGTACAATCTTACACATTTTTTGGGACTGTCCACTCTTGGCTGATTTTTGGTCCGAGGTGTGGCGCATTTCCTCGAAATTTACGGACTTCACCCTGCCAAGATCACCGGATCTTTTTCTGCTCCATCTGTGTGAGATGCCATTGCCCATGTACAAACGCTCAGTCGTCCGCCACTTAGTGAACGCGGCGAGAGCATGTGTACCAGCATTGTGGAGACGGACATGTCCCCCGTCGGTTGGCATGTGGTGTCACAAGATCCAGGAGATCATGAGAATGGAGGACCTCACAGCATCAATGAAAGGGTCTCACTCCACCTTCCTCAAAACCTGGCGGGAATGGATCAGGTTTCAATCCTCCGAGGAATACAAGGTCATCATGGCGCAGGGCTTCCCTCCCTAGGCCCAAGTATGTCAGACACTTGTCTATCCTTTCTTTCCTTTCCTTTTGTCTCTGCGCTTTTCTGGTTTCCTTCTCTATATTTCTGTTTTGCAATGGAATTTTATGCACCGCTGCGGGTTCAGGGTGCATAGCTGCATGCCTTCCAAAATCACTCTGAGAGATATTGCACTTCATGTTGTTCTTATTGAATTTATGCACTGTAGGTATCGGGCCTGTGGCCATGGTTAATAACACATCTGAGTGTTTTCTGATGATTTCTGTCTGATTGTCTGTTGATATCCATAATACAAAATCAAAATAAAAGAATTTATAAAAAAAAACAGGCCCTACACAGGACCTGTCAAGAGCCATTGTGAACATTTTGCCCGACTCTGAGGTCAAAATTATATGTAATACATAAACGTGAGAATATAAAATATTTTTTTTTGCTCAATAAAAATTGTTAAAATAATTTTTCATGCATTAAACCATATAGGTGGCAATAGTGGCATTCCTCTTTTTACTCTTTGCTCTGTAGCTCCTACATAGGCAAAGTTCATTCAATGGCAACTTCTTTAAACTTTCATGCTCATGTGAACAAGCAGCGATCACTATGGGGGTATAATGATTACCATCTGATATGCAATGTTTCCAGGAAAAAGCATTTTTTTCTCAACTCATATTTCAACAGCTGTTCATATCGCCTTAATTAAAGTCACAATCTACACACCTGTATTTCTCAATAAAAATGTTTAAAATGCACAAACCGAAAAAAGAATTGATTATATTTCACTTGTAAAATATTAACTATGGGCTTGTGAAATGATTATGTAGCCTTCAGCGATGTTACTAGTATGCGGTGGCATGTGGGTCAGTATTCCACCCATACATGCATAGAAAGATTTCTAACACTTGTTGTTCATAACAAAGCAGTCAAAAGTTTTCTCCTTGACAATAGAATGCTATTGAGTGGGATGGGTAACATATGGGTGGGGTTGCCCAAATACCTTTGTCGTGAATTTTTGCTTTGATGCTCCTGAATTTGTTTCTGTTGACAGTTTCTCATTCTGGGAAAGTACATTTCAGTAGAAAAAATTTAGTGAACTGACAAAATAGTTTTGTAAACATTCATTCTTCGGCTAGGTTCACGTTTATCAGATATTTTGGCCCGAGCCGGAGACAACTGATGACATTTTGTGCACTTTGTGCACCAGTCCGGGAAAGGTAGATATCCGGCGTTGATACAGATGCAACTGAAAGCATGACAACAGATATTGCATCAGTTTCCCCTGAAATATACTGTAGGAATCTGGGCTAATGTCTCCTTCACAAACTTTTATCCTGCGCTGTAAAATGCATGTAAAAAATAAAGTCATGAGTATAATGTTTAATTTTTTGGACTTTTTTGAAGTCCTATGGAAAAGACACCATGCATGGTTTATGCTGCATTTTAATAAAGTCCTAAAAATGCTACAAAAATGCAACAAACCAAAATGCTGTGTATGTAGGATTTTTCATATTTCACTATAGATTTTAAGGGCACATTCAGACGTGGCGGTATTGCTGTTGATTTCGGCTGCGGGCAGTCCGCAGTGGAGATCTGCAGCAGCCGTTTTTTAAATTGGTTTCTATACATTTTTAGGTAACTTAGGTCAGATGTTGCGGTAAATAACAGTGCGGAATTTAGGCTGCGGTGCAGAATTTTCACTCCGCAGCATGAATATTATGTTTTGAGTAGAAGCAGCGGAATTTCACTCTGGATTTCAGCCTTTGCAATGCAAAGGCTGAAATCTGCAGCAAGTCTGCTGTGATATCCGCAACGTCTGAATTACCTGTCAAATATGAAACTGTTGCTGCAACTTCACAATGAATCTGCAGCAACATTTGCAGCGTAAAAAATCTGCCACGTCTGAGCATGCACTAAAGTGACATCATGCCGCAGATTTTTTGGGCAAAAAAACATGTGCAAAAACCACTGCAAAAACGCCACAGGAAAAACATCAAAGCACTGTGTGTAAATTCAGTCTAACACAGCTCAGATAGTTTTTTTTTGTTTTTTTTTGTGTCTAGCTTGAATACATTACTTTTGAGATAATGGCCAAATAGTCTCTACTCATGTAATTGTTTGGTAAGACTAAGGGTTTTTTATTAAAGGGGTTGTCCTATGAAGCACATTTATCCACATCCAATGGATAGTAGTAAATTTCTCATCACTAGAAGCCCCAGTGCTGAAACTGCTATGATCAATAGAACAGGGTAGCAGAGTTGCCAAACTCCACTTAGTTGCTAAATGTAATGTCCGTGGTTGCGGGCTGTCAGCTCCAACCCCCCCCTGACAGCCACAGCCACGAGTCGGCAAGCGCTGGCCCCAGCCTCCTCCTCAGGAGACGCCAGCACTCGCGTCCACTCACCTCTGCCAGATCCCGTAGGGTGCGCGTGCACGCTCGTGCCCACTCTTAAAGGGGCAGCACGCGCACCGGACCTCATGGACGAACTTTGACCCGTGAGTACCCTGGACTATAAGAGGGGTCCAGCCCCCTAGTTCTATGCCTGAGCGTTGTTGTGTTCCCTATAGTTTGTCTATGTGATGGCCTCCTAGTGTGTTTCCTGCTCCAGTCCCTGTTCCAGTCCCTGTCCCTGTACCTATACTTGTTTCGAGTTCCTGGTCCTAGCAATCCATACCTTCCTGGTCTAGCACGGAGCTGTGCCAAAGTCGTGCTGTGCTACATCCACGTCTGACCTGCTTCACCTCGCCTGACATCCGCCTGCTACCTAAGTCCCAGCCGAACCTACTTTGCTGCTGTCTGAGCTGCCACAGGTACCTATAGAACTATAGACATTCACCTGCTCCCTGTTGGCCAGCTGCCTTACCGCCAAGGCGGTACGGCCCAGTGGGTCCACAGACCCTTCGTGACACCAAACTCCAAGTAATTTCTGGACAACTGAGCTAAAAATCACAGACAGACCAAAATGTTTACGGACACATTACAAAATCATTGCCTGTGGACTGTGCAGTGTGCTAGGACTAACTCGCCAATCATATCCATGCTTGTAGCTTTCTCATGCAAAGTTAGGGGCTGACTCACTCACCCCTCACTCCAATGCCACTTTACAGCCACCCTGTAGATAGTGCCACACAGCCCCCCTGTAGATAGTGCCACACAGCCCCCACTGTAGATAATGCCACAGTGCCCTCTATATATAGTGCCACACACCCTCCTGTAGATAATGCCAGAGTGCCCTCTGTAGATAGTGCCACACCCCCTATAGATAGAGCCACACAGCCCTCTGTAGATAGAGCCACACTGCCCCATGTAGATAGAGCCACACAGCCCCCTGTAGATAATGCCACAATGCCCTCTGTAGATAGCGCCACCACTCCTGTAGATAATGCCACAGTGCCCTCTATCGATAATGCCACAGTGCCCTCTATCGATAATGCCACAGTGCCCTCTATAGATAACACCACAGTGCCCTCTGTCATTAGTGCCACACAGCTCCGTGTAGATAATGCCACACAGCCCCCTGTAGATAGTGCCACACAGCCCTCTGTAGATAGTGCCGCACAGCCGCCTGTAGATCGTGCCAAACAGCTGCCTGTAGATAGTGCCATATAGCCCCCTGTAGATAGTGCCACATAGCCCACTGTAATAATTACTTCAGTCAGATCCACTTTATCATAGTGACTGTCCCTAGTGATTGTGACGACAATAAGACACCTCTCACACCTAACTGACAATTTCACATACCCACAGATCTGATTATAAAGAAAGTATTTTTTTTAAAGTTTTAATATAAAACCTTTATGCTCTTGGCAGCTAATAAACTATATAGAAACAAAAACTTAGGCTTTGATGCTCACACACCCCTGTAGATAGTGACACACACATACACATACACATACACACACACTCACACACACACACACACACACCTGTAGATACTGCCAAACACACCCCCTGTAGATAGCACCACACCCCTAGTAGATAGCGCCTCACACCACCTTGTAGATAGCGCCATAACCTCTGTAGATAGCGCTACACCCCTCGCCTGTAGTTAGCGCAATTGGGGCTCCCTCTAGGAGTAGAATCCCCACCCAGAGCATTGCCAATGCTCTGGCCAGGGTTTCTGCTCCTGACGTCACTGTCCACATATCTATAGTGACGCCAGGGGCTCCTCCAGGAGCGGAATCCCTGGCCAGAGCGTCGTCAACTCTCTGGCCGGAAATTTTGCTTCAGGAGAAGCCCCTGACTTCACTGTCCATACATGAACAGTGACGTCAGGGGCTCCCTTTAGGAGCGGAATCCCCGACCAGAGCATCGGCAAAGCTCTGGCCGGGGATTCCGCACCAGGAGGAGGGAATGGCAGGGCATGGAGTGGATAGTTTCCTGCTCTGCTATATCATTCAATTGTATCTGCGTCCTGAAGACGCAGATACAATTGAATATGGTAGTTGTCGGGACACGTCCGGGACAGTAATTTGCCGGGACTGTCTCTATAAATTCAGGATAGTCCCGGCAAATTTGGGAATGTTGGCAGCTATGTAAATGATGCCGCGATCTGAGTGAGGTCGGTGCCGGCCCAGGAGTGGACCAGTCCAGTCACCTGACCTGACTCACCTGACCTCACGTCACTGACGTGAGTTCAGGTGACTAAGGTCAGATGACAGGACTGGTCAACTCCAGGCACCGACTCCGTCCCCCCTCCACCTGTTCCTAAATGCATTTGCCGCAGGCCGCAGCCTAGTCTTCCCTTGTTTGCACTGCGCACGCACATTTTGGCGCATGCACAGTGCAACGTTTTGGGGGATAAATCTCGGATGCTGTTTTTTTTCTGCTGGACACTGCGGATGGCAGAATAAAAACACCCTGTTTTTTGCGGACCGTCCGTAAATTTATGGACGGTTGGCAACCTTGCAGGGCAGTGTGCATGCGTGACCATCGCTCCATTCAAACTCCTTCTAGCTGCAGTAAGCAGGAGTGGGGGGGGGGAGTTCGGAACTCCCGTTCTAGTGATCGGTATGGCCCACAGCGATCAGACTTTTTATCACCTATCCTGTGGATAGATGATAAAAGTTAACCCCTTTAAACTAAACCTGGAGAAGTAATGAATTTTGTGAAGTGGAGATTTTCTACATGACTACCAGGAAGAAAGCTTTTAATTTTAAAAGTTGAATTATGTTAATATTAAATGTATCTGTAGATTTTTTACTTATCTGCCCCAGCCACTTTTTCATGAACTTTTTGAAAGTCTATTTGACAGTCTATACCTAAAATTACAGACAAATATATATTTTAAGCGTACTTGACCTTTCAGGTGACTTTTTTAAAATAAACTATATGTTATATGTTTGCACATGAGGAATAACACTATTTCTGGCCATTATATGACTTGTATCCTGCATTTTTAGCAGTTTTCCCCTCTGCATCCCCTATCTCTAATTCTTCGTTTTCTATGAGCTAGTGGGTGGAGCCTAACTGCTATCATGTCTTTTATACAGTACACACATAGAAGAGGAGAATCTTGCTCTCAAATCTCTATCTATCACATTTATAGAGGCAGCAGTAGCATGGAGGACATTATACAGCAGTCCAGACCAGTGTAACTAAGAATCCAGCACTGGGTAAGCTATAACACTTACCAGGAAAATGCTGCAGCATCTCTGCTTGTCTCTGGTTTTCACTCTGCTCCTTCTCCCTCCTCCACCCACCTTCTCCACAGACTTCTATGGGCAGCTGTAACCTGATCCTTCAGTGAACTGATAGTCCATCTTGTCTTGAGAAGACGGAAAAAGCAGTATGTTCAGCGTGAGTGAGCTGTTACAAGGGAGGGAAGGAGTATGACAGGTATATAAAGAGCTATTTTTATCTTATAAGATAAATTACAAAGTTTGTCATATTCACATGTACTATTAATTTATGCAAAGTAGTTTACTTGTAGGAGAAAAAGAGAAAATTGATCCAGCGCTGAGTTTAAAAGGAAGTGATATTCCAACTTTATTCCAACTGTATTACAAAGTTCATATATAAAGGGGATGGATGCATCAGATAGCGGGCCTATGCATTACGGACACGTCACTTGTCCATACTCATGGCTTGAGATATGGACTTTATAATACATTTGGAATAAAGTTGGAATATTACTCCCTTTTAAACTCAGCGCTGGATCAAGTTTCTCTTTTTCTGCATTTGATCTTCACCGTGTGCCGCCACGAGGATCCGTGCGCTGTCCGGGCTCGGACATAGGAGCGGTGTGCTGGAAGATTCCTCCCCCATTTACTTCTAGTTTACTTGTAATTGTGATTTTGTAAATTTATTTAGCCTGTAGGACTTCCTGACATTCAGATGTTTCTTGTCAGTAAGGTGATAGCATATGATATTTCTATTCCTCCCTATCACAACTACCCAGAAAATGTACAACCTAAAGTAAGCCAAGATATTGTACTGGTGAATATTCTATCTACTTAAAACCTTTCATTTTAAAAATCCCTCTATAAATTCATGATTAAAGGGTATGCACCTTTGTAATATATATATTTTTTTTATTGTCTCCATGCATCTAAAATGAAAAGTGCATAAAATGCAACTAAAATGAAAAGTGAAGAAACTTTGCAATAGGTCTTTATCAAAATGTTTCCAAAGTTTTGTATCTACTGCCCCTGCAGACCTATGTGTCTCCATGGTAACAGACTACAAACAAACAAACCCTGTATAGTCTGATCCTGCTGTCATACTCTCTTCCATCTATCTCCTACTTCTTAGTAATCTACCAAATGTATGTTAGCATAAATAAGGGTAAACATGGAAGGGAGTATGAGTGCAGGATCAGGCTACACAGGGTTTGCTTCAAGTCTGTTACTATGGAAACACATATTTCAAGCTTTCAAATTGCTGAATGACATCATTTGTTATAAAAAACTTAGTAACAATACTTTGTCTCTTTTCCAAAAACAGCTTCTTGAAATTCTAAATGAAGCCTTGGAAATGGGTACGATTCCTAAATCGATTGTGGAAGTACTGATAGTAACTAGTCCTAGGATTCCTACTTTTTATTTAATCCCCAAAATTCACAAAAATATTATACACCCACCCGGAAGACCCATAGTTTAAAAAAACTAAGGTATGTGCGAAATGGTATGTCAATTCATTGACTACTACCTTAAACCGATAGTTGCTGAATTACCTTCTTTTTGTAAAGACACTACCGATGTCCTGAACCGTCTGGAAGGCATGAACCTTGATTCCAACATGACTATAGTAACAGCAGACGTTGAATCATTGTATACGACAATACAGCATACAGATGGCCTCCAAGCAGTGTCCCAAGCATTAAGATCTACCAACTTGACGGAAGACCTATGCAAGGTACTACTTACTCTTTTAGAGTTTATTTTAATACATTATTTTTTCATCTTTAAAGATCTGTATTTTTTTGCAAATACAGGGCACTGCTATGGGGGCCACCTGTGCGCCGTCATAAGCGAATATCTTCTTAGGACCCTGGGAGAGGGAAATTTTCATCACAGACCCCGTCACTGGAATTGAGAATGTCTATAATTGGATTAGATACATCGATGATGTCCTGTTTATTTTGGAGGGGTCTAGCGAGGATCTGGAGTCTCCAATGAAGCAACTCAACAACAATGATATTAATGTCAGATTAACATATAAATATGGAAGAGACATTGACTTTCTGGACATCAAAATCCAAATGATGAATCTGGAAACCTTGAGTCAGATGTCTTCCGAAAATGGACATCAGTAAATTTCCTTTTATATGCACAATCGGTGTATCCCCCCATCAACAATAAGAGTAATCCCCATAGGACAGTTCCTGCGCATGAAGCGAATATGCTTTACTGATAAAAAAAAATTGAAAATCAAACACAACATCTTAAGACTAGATTTCAGGAAAGGGGATACTCAAATAGAAGCATTAAAAAGTGATACAATAGAGCGCAGACTGAAAACAGACAAAATCTCCTCTGCCCCAATACCAAATCCAAGATAGACCACCAGCCAGTAAGGATGATTACTACTTATCATTCACAATGGCAAAACATGATGAAAATTCTTAAAAGACATTGGCAAGTTTTACTTTGAAGGCTGTTTATCTACCTACCCCCAGGTGAAAGCAAGAAGAGATAAAAACGTGAAAGATCAGTTGGTGCATAGACACTACATGCCGAAGTCGACTAATTTCAGTAAAGGGCCCCCATGGGGATGTTTTCCTTGTGGAACCTGGAAAGCGTGTTACAATATTGATAGTCTTCCATTTTGAAGACTCTAAACATCAAACATTTTTAAAAATTACTCAACACATCTTATGTAGCTCCACCTCAGTTATCTATTATGCTACATGTCCATGTAATAAGACTTATGTAGGCCTCACTACAAGAGAATTCTGAGTTACGGTACGGGAGCATGTCAGAGACAGAGAATGCAACTACGGAGCAACTACGGACCTTACAAAACTTAAAACCATACCTAGGCACTTCAAGACCTTCTACTAGTTCAAAATCCAAGCTTATTCGGTTTCATATTATCGACAAATTAAACTTAGGATCCAGAGGAGGAAATTGTAGTAAGAAACTCGCACAACTAGAGAGCAGATGGATATATATTTTGGGTTCCCTTATTTCCCTGGTCTTAATGAAACATCAGGCTTAAAAGCCTTTCGGTGAGAGCCGTTAAGGGGAAGTATGGAGCGGCTCATGGGCTGAGCTCGCTCCATACTCAGTGGGTGACGGCTGTGTTATACAGCCAACACCTCACTGCAACGTGCGGAATCAAAGATCTCTTTGATTCCACCCATTTAACACCTTAAATGCCGCAGTCAATTGCGACCGCAGTATTTCAATTGTTAGAATCAGGGGGCACCCCCTCAAACACCTGAGGGCACCCCCAGGTCTGCCATCGTTGTACTCTTTTGAAGCCCTAATGTCAGAATCACGATATACTGCAATACATTAGTATTGTAGTATATCATGCAAGCGATCCAATGATCTCTGGTTCAAGTCCCCTAGGGGGACTAATAAAAAAAAGTCAAAAACAGTTAAACAGGTTACAAAAAAAAAAAAAGTATTAAAAGTTCAAAAAACCCCCCTTTTCCCATTTTTCCCCTAAAGCAATGTTGACAAAAGTTAACAAAACTGGTATCCCCGCATCCGTAAAAGTCCAAACTATCACAATATAGCGTTATTTAACCCACTCGGTGAACACCGTAAAGAAATAAATATTAGCTTAGTTCTCCAAAAAAATGGAATAAAAAGTGATCAAAAAGTCACATGAACCCCAATATGATATTGCTGAAAACTACAGCTTGCCCTGCAAAATGTAAGCCCTCATACCACTAAATTGATGAAAAAATAAAAAAGTTATGGCTCTCAGAGTATGGCGACACAAAACATTTTTTTTTAGCAAATAGTTGTATTTTTTTAAGTGGTAAACATAAAACAAAACATATACATTTGATATCGCCGTAATCATATCAACCTGTAGAATAAGGTGAATATGTCATTTTTACCGCCTGATGGACGCTGTAAAAACAAAACCCCCCCAAAAAATGGTGTAATCACTGTTTTTTGCCCTTCTCACCCCATAAATTATTTATTTCTGCTTCCCAGTGCATTATGCAGTACAATAAATGGTGCCATGAAAAGAAAAAACTCAAATTGGCCATCTCCTTATGGGGTTAAATGGGGAGAGAGAGACAGACTTCTGCCATAAACTTCTAGTAGCAGCTTATCTCTTGGCACAAAAAACAATTGGGCGTGTTGAAATCTAACATGCCTGGTCCTCATTTCCCCTGATATCTGCTGTAACAACCCCGCTACCTGCCACAACTTTCTTATCTGTACTCGGCATCCTGGTACACGCCGCGGTCCTCATTCCTCCTTAGAGTCTGGCAGCGGCTCTCTCTGCCGACGCATCACGTTGGGTCCTAGTGCGTACCCAGCTGCCTCCGGACATAAAACGGCGCTTTCTCTCTGAACTGATTGCCAGAACAAATTGGCTCTCCAAGTGTTCCCTGTGTTCCTTGAATACCTACTATCCTATTTATTGTATTCATGCGTTTGACCTCAGCCTGTATCTTGACCATCCATGTCTGCCGCCAGCCCTGACCAGTTGCTACGATACCCGTGACAAACCTTTCCCGCCTGCTCTGACCTTCTTGCCATATATAGCATTAAAGGCTCTGTACACCTTTGAAATCGTTGTTTTTTTTTTTTTTTTAAATAAAACTGTCTAACAGCGTCATTGGCGCAACTTTCAAAATACTTTTTATTTAAAAATATTTTTACTTTTTGAGATACAGCTGTTTTATATTCTGTCTACAGAGCAGCTGTATCTTTCACTAAGACCTGAATCCATCAGTCCCGCGGACCTGACGGGTTCAGTGTCAGAGTGTTCTATGTGTCTCTGACATGCAAAATCCACCTGTAATCGATCACAACTAAGTTATGAACTTAGATGTGATAGATTACAGGTGGTATTTTGACAGTTGCGCCAATCACACTAATAGACATTTTTATTAAAATAAATAAACTATTTCAAAAGTGTACAGCCTTTAAAGAGAACCTTTCACCTCCCCATACATGCGCAGCTGAGGGCAGCATGTAATGGGGAAGGCTGCACAAACCCTGGGGCACTTTAAAAAAAAATTCTACCTCACTCACCTCACTTACCTCACACGTTATTTAGATATTGGTGCCGTTATATTTGGCGCCCGATATTTAAATAACTACATTGAACATTCAACGGGGTGTGTACTGTCAAGGGGGTATGTTACTGTGGCTGTGACACTGTCCAATCAGATATGGACAGTGCCACAGCATGAGAGAGTGTGCGATGGCAGTCTTTTCACCCGAACAGGCAAGGGGGCGTGTCAGTGCTACGGACAGAGCTATGGAGAGGGGAGCGCGCATGCGCGCTCTCATCTCCTCAGCTCTTGCGAGAGATCAGTCTTGTATTGTCTGCTAAACTGGCAAGGGGGCGTGTCTCTGCTATGGACAGTGTAACGCTCCCTAGCTCTTACACTGTCCGTAGCAGTTACATGCCCCCTTGCCATTTTGTCAGGCAAAGTACAAGACTGATCTCTCACAAGAGCTGAATAGATGAGAGCGCACATGCGCACTCGCCTCTCCACAGCTCTGTACACTGTCCGTAGCAGTGACACGCCCCCTTGCCAGTTCGGCAGAAGACTGATCTTCAAAGCTGAAGAGTGAGAGAGCGTGTGCGTGCGCACGTGCACACTCTCTCTCCTCGCTTTTGCTGTAACACTGTCCATATCCGATTGGACCTAGTAGTGCGCTGGACCTTCTTTGTCCTTCAGAACCACAGCAATTCTTTGTGGCATTGATTTCACTAGATGTGGAAATCGTTCTGCAGGAATATTCTCCAATGTGGACAGGATAGCTTCTTGCAGTTGCTGCCAAAGTGTTCTTCTGCCACGGGGTAAACAGCTGCCATGAAGGGATGAACTTGGTCAGCCACAACGCTTAAGTAAGCCATACTGTTCAAATTTCATCCGCGGGTATCAGAGGACCCAGGGTGGGCCAAGAAAACATTATTCCCACCATTACTCCCTCTCCACCAGCCTGAAATGTTGACACCTGACAGGAAGGGTTCTTCAACTCATGCTGCTTGTGCCAAATCCTAACATCCGCATGGTGCAACAGAAATCTGCATTTATCTGATCAGGCAATGTTTTTTCAATGCTCATCGATCCAATTTTTTCAGTCTTCTGCCCACTGGAGTCTTGCCTTTCTATTTCCCTTAGACATCAATGGCACTCGTACTGGTCGTCTGCTGTTATAACCCATATGTGCTACGGAATGTTGAGTCGCGTGTTAGGACACGTTAGTTGGATTTGGCTGCAATTTGCTTTACCGTGCAACGCCTGCTCTTCAGAACGATTCTTGACATGCTCCTCTGACCCCTTTCGTCGACAAGTTGTTAGTGTCCACAGGATCCTTTTTCACTGGTTGTTTTCCTTGATCACACCTTTCTTGGTATACTTTCAACACCATTGCACAAGAAAACTCCACAAGGTTGGCATTTTTTTTTTTTTTTAAATACTGGCCCTGGCTAGTTTATCATCGATGATCATTTCGGAGTCGCTCAGATTACTCTAATTTGCCATTCTAATTTAGATTCTCACTGAAACCGATCCAGGGAAAACTTGTTCACTTGATTCTATGCTGCACTCCGGGGTCATGTGTCTGTGTTCTATATAGGCAAACTCCAA
Organism: Rhinoderma darwinii; assembly: GCF_050947455.1. Classification (NCBI taxonomy): domain Eukaryota; kingdom Metazoa; phylum Chordata; class Amphibia; order Anura; family Rhinodermatidae; genus Rhinoderma; species Rhinoderma darwinii. Next base: position 151,553,745 of record NC_134691.1, on the reverse strand, counting down.
TGGTGAAAGCGGAGGGTTCTCTAATAAAGTGGCCAATCAGTGTATAATGAGAAATGAGGGTAATACAGAAATATGAAATTACTCGCCAAGGGAATAGAAGACAGTGATGATTGATATGACAACTGAACTTGCAGTAATATGAAAAGTTTCTCATCTGAAAATGCAACTTTTGCAACCAGCAATAGTCACGCTTGCTAAATAAAAATTGATACATTCAAATAATATGAATGGCAGAAGGGAGGTATGCAAATTGCTAGAAAGTTAAAAGCAACATGAGTCCAACAGGGCCTCTGTATGTTACAGAATCAGATCTACTGCTGAGCTCCTTATTCCTTTTGCAAGATCACAATCAATGGTTGCAAGAATTTTTGGTGAGTTGTTTAAAGAGGATTTCTCTTTTTAGGTAAGTAAAGCTTAATAATTTTGTCATTAAAAGTTAAACAACTTTCTAATATACTTTGTGTTATAATTCCTCACCATTTTTAAGATATTTGATTGCTGTCAGTGAATGAGAACACTATTTCTTATATTCAAAGGCTGCAAACCGGTACATACCAAGTCCTATTCTCAGCTGAGAAGTGGAAACAATTGTATCCGATCTAGCCAATGCTCTGTGAGCTAAACAGCCTCGACTCCATAGTGATGCATTTTGATCCCGGAAACTGTAGACAGTAGAAGTTTTGAACACAAGCAGCATATCTTTTAAGAGAAAGACTGTACATTGTACACAGTTATTACACATAAGGATACAGAAATCCAGTTAAAATGTAAATTTTGGGCTGGAGAAGTCCTTTTAGCACATCAACCTTCATTGGCTTAAGCTGCCATACACATTAGATCAATTTGGGTAGATTCTGCCAATTTCAACAATATCAGCCAACAATGGTATGTGTATGGGAAACTCCCAACAGTTGCCAGACAGCATATGTTGGGGAAACAAGGATTGGACAAGGTGGATTTTAGATGTTTGGCCGGCTTTACATCAAGTCGTTTTTACAGTTTAGTTTGATGTGAATGATTATGATTTATGTAAGAGACCTAATGGGATGTAAAAAGTTATATAGTTTTTTCCCTCACATGGAATCACAATACGCACCGTTCACATGTATCAGTTGCATCAGCATCATTTTTTTTGTCTCACAAGTGATGCAAAAACTGATGTATTATTTGGCATGAGGCTCTTTCAAAATTTTTTACTACAAAACCATCAGTTGTCATCGGTTGTCATTAGTTGTAATCAGTTTTTACCATCCATTTTTAACATCAGTTTTTACCACAGTCGTCCACCCAAAAAGTAGTCTAGGGTCTGAAAATGTGCCAATATTATTGGTGCATAGTTTGTGATAGATTGGATACATGATAGATTAGATACATGTTGTGTACTTGTCATTTCACAAAACTTCTGACGTGATCCTGGCATGTCAGAAGTTTTTTTTATTGGGGTCAAGGTGCTGGTACTATCAAAAATCACTTCTTGGTTATCGTGGGAGAGGGAGCAGAGCCGTGTATGCAACACGCAAAGGTGCCAAGCACTAGCCCTAACTTCAGGGAGCAGCAAGTTTTTAGCACTTTTACAGCTATCCAATCCCACCCTGCATCTCCTACCCACCCCACACCACACCAGGATTTTGTTGTGTATTCTCCCATGCCGGGTGCAGCCGGAAGGTGGATGGGGCAGCTTCCGGCACTTATCCGACAAACAGTACTTTAAGATAGGATACAGCGTCGGACCTCCCAGGGAGCCGGACACAAAACTCTGCAGGTAAAGTTTCTGGATCCAGCTCCTGCACAGGTCCGGCAGCATAACTTATGTCCCATGTGCCGGAACTGTTCCAATAGAAAGCTATGGGATCCGTTCTAGCATCAGTTTCCCTCTTGTTTTTCTGCAACACACCAGAGGGAAACTGACAGGGACAACGGATATATGTAAATGGCCCCTTAAGCTGCGTTCACACCTGCGTTGGTGTGTTCCGTTGTTCTGCTCCATCAGAGGAGCAGAACAAGGAAATAACGGAACGTACGACAGACACCGCCGGTTGCTGACGGAACCCAATGGAACCCATTGACTTTAATGTGTTCTGTCGGCTTTTGCGCTATTGTCTTCAGTAAACTCTGGCAAACCCTGCCGGATCTGCAACGGAGGTCCCCAACGGAGCCTCCGATGCAGATGTGAGAATAGCCTTAGCCAGGTCAAGCTGTTTAGATGCTTTGAAGACTATATTAGAGCGTAATTTCTCTAAAGTTCTGAAACATCTTCCTAGCATTAGATTCACAAAAACATTCTAACCCCTTTTAGAGTCATGTAATATTGGGTCAGAGGCGCAAAGCTGCTGGACCACAATACAAAATCCGTAACAAGGTGTGTCCACATACTATGTGCCATTAATAATACTTGTGTCTTCTTATGTGACAAGTGGTCTTTGAAACCCCTCAGGCACTTGGACCTGAGTGTGACTGCTACCTCTGCACCTTCCATAACTACAACTCTGTAATGAATATTTTGTTGCTGATGTGCTATCAAAATATTTGCGTGACCAGGATTTTTGTGGCCCCACTAACCTTGTCAGCCTCCAGTGACTCTTCTATTCAGCACAATGGGGGGCTTTCATCAACTTTTCTACATCAGTTTTCTCGCATACAAAAGTCGCAAATGCATCCAAAGCTGCAATTTGTGCAAAAAAACCCACAATGTTTGATACATTTACGCGCTCATGAAACTTTTTAAAAAGTGGGTAGGGCTTAATGTAAGGGGACGGGGGCCTCCGAGGCCCACCGAATTTATGTCAGAAGCTGGTGTAAATTATAGTGGAAACAACGCCAATTTCTAGATTTCCCCTTCTGGTGCATGGACAGCCAGATATGCGGCAAAATTATTAAGAGGTATTAGGCACTCTTTATATTTAGACTGGCGTATAATAAGCCTTTATATTAACAGCTACCCATGGCATAGTCCAGTTCATTTTCAGTGATTTACGCAACTATAATTCGTTGATGATATCCCAAAGTAAAACATTTCAAAGCCTGGTCTTTGCTTATTCACCGTTTAGTGAAATATCTCAATGCATAGAGTTTCAGAATAAATTACAGGAGCAGCGCTACACTACATCTGAGAGCAGGCTCAGCCCTTTGTTTCCACTGGGGATGCTGCTGCCAAGTAGTTACTCAATATTTTACACTTTACTTTGAAATTCTACACTTCTTTGCATACATAGTACAGTAAGTACTTCTACCCGGCAAGTACGACAAAGCAAATTCACTACAGATTACACCCTTTGATAGGTTTACTGTCACGTTATGGGAAAATTAAAGGGGAAAAAAAAATGTTGCTTAAGAAATGTGGCATCAATTCTATTTTATTTATAACTACTAGAATGAAAATGAAGCTATACAAAGGGCATTTGTAAGTAATGTCATATGTGCAATACTAACTGCTGAATAATTGATTTCTACTTGTCTTAAGTGATTTCAGGTAAACAACATGTACGTTTGCCGTACAAGTGGTTAATTAAGGTCAACAGAAACAAACTTACATGACACAGACCATTTACTGTTACACTGACAAAGAGCAGTCGCTGGTGTTATGCCGGCCCTATACTACACAAAACAGCTGCTTTCCGTTATTCATGCCTGTTTAATTATAGATTATTTCATAGAAAGAATGCTGGTGATTTTCTATTTCCTACGGAAATTAATACAACGCTAAAAAACAGGGTAAGTATATTGATAATTATATACTATATATATAAAAGTAAAGTGGTCATTTAAAATTCCATTGTTTTTCATATACAGTAGGTCCAATGTGCTCACCTGGTGGAATAAAATGAAACGCATGCAACACACTCTGGGGTATGTAGAACGACTGCTGGTCCAAATTATGCCTTCAATCCAGAGCTCTACGGGTGCAACAGATAAGGCCAAGTAGATAAGAAAATAATAGATGATGATTTAAATGGCGCTGTCTATTCTTCTCAGAAAATATTTACACGTAGACAGGAAAAATAATATTAAAAATTATGCGTTTCATGGAGTGCTCCCCTTCATCAGATTCATGTCTCTTTAGCACTCCCCAAAATGCAGCATCCTTTGTGAGACTAATACAAAGGTTTTTAATATTATCTTCCTTGTCTATGTGGAAATACTTTCTGAGAAGTATAGACAGCGTCATTTAAGACGTCATTTTTTATTTTATTATGTATTGAATTACATGGGCACTCTGTACTAGTACATTTACCCTGCAGCAACGGTGTGGCCATCTGTAACTTGCCCCGGTGACATCAGCTGGTAGCCACAGATTTCAGAAGCTGGACCCATGGCTTAGATTTAAGGATAGGTTGTCCAGATAGGACAACCTTTTCAGCTTTATCAGAGTTCTCTGTTGTAATGAATAGTGCACTAATGTCAATTGGACATGATCATGGCAGGTTTTCAGCCTCTATATAAACAAGAATGTTCCATTTACTGACAGTGATCTGACAGTAATCTTCAGAAGGGGAAGGAATTAAAACACAAAATTTTGCGGCTCCTATGGGACCCACTGTTTTTTTTCTACTACTACGTAGACAAGAGACAACAAACTGGCACATCTGGCTACATGCAGATATAATGCAAAAAAGTTGCCCAAGAGTGAAGCTTCTGTTTAACATCCTCCCACTTTAGAAAAGGGGCATTAACATTTTCCTACGGGGGAATGCAGTATTTAATCATAGATATGATTGTACATTTATGACCTTCAATCATAATATTCCATGCCATGATCTGGGAAGCACTATGGGGAAACCACGGGAAGTTTTCACACAAGGGAAACCTCACCAATAACTGGGGGTTCTCACCAGTAAGGGCAGCCTCACATTTTGAGAAGCACTGCTCTACACAGTCTGAATTAAGATTATTTACATATACTAGTTTTTTGTATTAGAATAAGTACCCTAGTCAGGCCCTATGACACTTCTCTTCCTCAGTGACAGGTGGTGCTATCTGCCTCAGATTTGATCATACATAGCGATATAAAAATTGGACAGATATAGGGGTTTAAGACAAGTAGCAATCGCACAAATCTGTAAAATTCGAAACTCATAAATTTTAAAAAAAGAAATGGATCACATGGGACTGTCATTGTGATAAGACGTTATTTTTAAAATAGGATAATTTATGTTGAGAAAAAAGTCATAAATTAGCCAAAATATTTCAGTTAAAGAATACAATCAATAGCTTCCTTTTATGTGCACTGCCCCCATCTTTTCCGCACAGCCTCCATTCCTTTCATTCTGTGTAAATCTTTGTAAAAACAGTAAAGAAATTCACGTAGTTCACCTATGAGGCAAAATTCTAAAAAATGCTAAATTTTAAAATTTGAATAATTAAAATTCAATAATGTTACTTCACAATCAATTTATGAGAAACGTTTACTTATGGCAGTAACCCCAAACTAAGCAAGAAATATAGCAAAAGGACGATTGTTAACCCTGTGTAAGTGTATGTAACAAATAATGTTAAAGAGGCTCTGTCACCACATTATTAGTGCCCTATCTCCTACATAAGGAGATGGGCGCTATAATGTAGGTGACAGTAATGCTTTTTATTTAAAAAAACGATCTATTTTCACCACTTTATTAGTGATTATAGATTTATGCTAATGATTGGCTTAATGCTCAAGTGGGCGTATTTTTACTATAGTCCAAGTGGGCGTTGTACAGGGGAGTGTATGACGCTGACCAATCAGCATCATGCACTCCTCTCCATTCATTTACACAGCGCATAGCGATCCTGTTAGATCCTTATGTGCTGTCTTATACTTACACATTAACAATACTGAAGTGTTTAGACAGTGAATAGACATTCCACGGGATGTCTATTCACAATCTCTGCACTTCGTTACTGTTTCTGTGGTAGTTACAGCAGAGGAAGCGTAATCTTGCGAGATTACGCGGTAAATGACAGGTTACAACGAGATTACGCTTGCTCTGCTGTAACTACCACAAAAACAGTAACGAAGTGCACAGATTGTGAATAGACATCCTGTGGAATGTCTATTCACTGTCTAAACACTTCAGTATTGTTAATGTGTTAGTATAAGACAGCACATAGTGATCTGAAAGGATCCCTATGCGCTGACTAAATGAATGGAGATGAGTGCATGACGCTGATTGGTCAGCGTCATACACTCCTCTGTACAACGCCCACTTGGTCTAAAGTAAATACACGCCCACTTGGGCATTAAGCAACTCTTTAGCATAAATCTAAAATTGCTAATAAAGTGGTGAAAATAGATTGTTTTTTTAAATAAAAAGCATTACTGTCACCTACATTACAGCGCCCATCTTCTTATGTAGGAGATAGGGCACTTATAATGTGGTGACAGAGCCTTTTTAAGTGTTTTAAACAATGGGGGAATTTATCCCAGTCTTAAAGTGCACTGGAGTAAGATGCACCAAATTTGTTAGGAGTTGCACGCCTCCTAATAAGTTTGGCACATTTTTTGGCTGTCCGTGTGGCAGAATTTAAAATCTGAGCCTGCTATGGGTAGTGCCTGGCCTGCACTATAGCAGGAATCACTCCACCTCCTGTGTAAGAGAGGATCCAGGCAGTGGAACTGAGCTACTGAGCATGTGTGCCCACTGCCACTGGACACATTAAGTGGGCGTTCTGAGAGGGAATCAAAAGAATATCAGGGGGCAACAACAAGTAGGCAAAAAAATATCTAGAAACAAAAGCATTTTTTTTAAATTATTCCAATTAAAAAATTGTCATGTTTTGTGTGATTTGACAGAGAAATTTAATATTGAATTGTGGGACATCCGCTTTAGTGAATGTAACACTGGTATTTCACTGTCATAATTTGACTAGGGACTGTGAGTATAAAATCTATATTTACGGTCATCAGTTGTGTCCTTGCAATACACTAGGGCCACATGATTTTTCCTATTATCCACCTACTTGTGCGGAACTTACTAGTTTGGTATAATTTTGGTTCATCGAGTACCCCTGCCCTTCCATGAGCGTAGTAACAGGTGGTGGACCGGCATATCATATTTCACATAATGTCTACTCAAAACAAAGTGAACAGGTTATATCGAGGTGATATGACCTTTGGGTAGGTCAGGCATTGATGGTATGAAAATAAGTGACTGATGGCATGAAAAGAAAAAGAAAAACTGTCAAAGTGTCAAACACAATACTTGATGTGTTGATAGATACTTGAAGAAATGCTTTTGTACTCCAGTTATATATTGTCTTCTGGAAGTAACAGTTGGGTCTATTTTTATAGATATATTAATTGATATTATTTCTTTTGAGTCTTTTTATTAAGTGGTAAAAACATGATCTATGTGTGTTCAATGTTGGTTGAAAATATTATACTATACCAAACTAAAGGGTGGTGGCAATATCCATTCTTAAGTAAGACCTGTCACATCTTCTGACATATCTGATTTAGTAAATACTTGTATTCCCCAAGAAAAAAACAATTCTAGAGCATCTTTTCTTATACCTACATTGTGCCATTCCTCTATTATTCCTCCTGGAAATGTATGAATAAACTAACAACTCGGTGTTACCAGCTGTTGGTATGCCCTACACACCCTGATACTATCTAATCAGTGCTGACAGAGTCAGACAGGTCCACTTTAAAGTCAATGTCCACTTTTACAACCATATTGTTAGCAACACAGGCACTTTAAATAAAAAAAAATAAGTAACTGCGAAAAGTCTTGATTAACATTATCCTATTGTTTTGTATCCACAGCTCTTATGCAGATCTATGTGTCTCCATGGTTACAGACTACAAATAAACCCTTTTGAGTCTGATCCCTTCCATTTGTCCCCTACTTCTTTGTAACATACATGAAGAAGTTTAGTAAAAACCTGAACACATAGGGTTTCCTTGTGATCTGTAACAATGGAGACACATAGGTCTGTGTTGGAGCTGCAGACACAAAACGGCAGGAAATTTTTAATCAAAACTATTTGCAAAGTTGCTTCGCTTTTCATTTTAGATGCAGTGGTTGGTTTCAAATTGGATGGTAAACTGTGAATACTCTAATGTTTATATGAAAAGGGACCATCTTAATATATCTCTATATATAGGGGACCATCTATATATAGTGTAGCTGAGCAAAACGTTAATGGCTCCATATACACTGTACATACATTTTCAATATTAACCAATCACATTTTTGCAATGACCTCAGTCCACTGGGAAAGTGAAATACACATCGGATTGGTTGCTATGGTCTGCGGGATATTTGTTGTCAGGTATCCTTACATATGAATCAGTCTTGTAGTACAGTTGGCAGTATTTTCAGCACTTGCTGACTATGTCTTGTAACACTGCGTAGTTGATAGGATGTTCTACGCCAGTGCACTTCAATGGAATAACAATTATGTTTTCTCACAAAATGTGAAGCAAAGAATTTTGAAATAGATTTGTAGAACTATAAATAATTTTGCGCTTTTAAAGCTCAGGCAGAATGAGACAGAAGAGCGATGGATTCTAGGCAGAAGAGATGCAAATAGAAGTGTGCGGTTTATTGCTTGTCTCTGTTCAAATGGCTTGCACGGAGCTTATGACTCGAGATGCAAGTTGATATTTTGTGAAGCAAGACCAGCTTTCAGCAACGCTAACTCCCTTTATGAATTTCAGCCAAAATGACTCAGATATTTGCATTGTCTAGAAGTAAGACTTTTTAATTGTTTCATTTCTATGAACAAGTATCAGTCAGATATTATTATCTATGAGTATATCATTACACAACACAAACCAGCCATTTCATAGATATGGCTTGAGCAATCATACACATACTCCAAAACTCAGACTTGGATTCTCTCTTTCTTAAAGGGGACGTACACTAAAAAATTTAAGCGTACATATATCAGTAAATCAGCTGGAGCAGTAGCTAAAGTTTCTTAACGCTTTTGCCACCAAGGTCTTCAACAAAATGTTATAATTTCAAATGGTGATTCTTTTTTATTGCATACATTTGGGGAGGGGGTGAGAAAGACTGAGCCTTAACAAATCACTAAAATTGAATTAGTATATTTTAACAATGTATGTTTAATGTAAGTGATAACCAATTAAAGTCCGGTGCTAAGCTACTATGTGGGGTCTGCATTTATGTATATAATTTTTTTATTCTTGGCAAAAGAGAAGATAGGGTGGGGGGCAGGGTAGACAAAAATTAAAGAGAATCATTTTTGTGGGTTTGGAGCAACATATTTCTTATGAAATATACACATTACCGCATGAAATGCGTGACTTCAAATGTCAAAAAAATGTGTCCATGTCACGAGAGATGCTCAAATATATACCAAAATCATCTTTCTCTCTCTAATTTTTTTTTTTGAGAATTCTATGGTAGCCAAAGTGGCATGGCATTCTGTTTTAGCTAGTGTGGTTGTCACAGCACATGAACTGTCATCGATGGAAAGTTTCTAAAAACGCTTTTTGTAATTGAAGGTGTACTGTAAGTATTTTTTCTTTTGAGTCTGGTGAAGTGGATTTAACATGTTTAATCATTTTCTTTTTTTTTTACTTTACATTCTCTGAGGAAGGCTGGGATCATATGATCTGTGTTATCCCAGCATTGCTCAGTATGCAGGTAATGCATAATAGCGATCTAATGGCTTCTCTCCATTAGGTCAAAGTGATCTGTATAGAGAGGAATGCTGGAAGGACACAGATCACATCCTCCCAGCATCCCTCCGTGCCCCTTGTGACAAATAGACAAAAACAGATTTCCACAGCAATGGACCAAATGCGTATAATTGCTTTCTGCAATCGTATCCCAATTCTAAACATAGAACTCACTTTGAGAACTGTGTTGCAGTGTTTGTGACAAAAAAAATTATCATTTCAATTCCCTGTTGACTATGAAGAATTGGGCAGGGAAGGATCTTTAATAGTAGCTACTATATAGCATGATCGGCCATTAAAACAAGGGACGTCTATGTATATCCTAGATGTACAGGTAACTTGAATGGCAATTGATGTACTTTTGCTTTGAAGGGATTAATTATATTTCGTTTTGTTCTGTACAGAGATATTGAGATTTTACTATTCTGTTGACGCTGCTTACTTTGCTATAGTGACAAAAGGCTCTGCTGTCAAATTGGCTGTCACTTCAATTATCTTTTTCAGATAATCCCTTATGCATCATGTACTGTAACTCCAGATTTTATATATATATATATATATATATATATATATATATAAAATCTATATACATATATATATATATATATATATATATATATATATATATATACAAATCTTACATCCTACCATAACTTATACATACTAGAGCTCATTTTACAAGAAGCGAATTGTCCTATTAGTACATATGAGATGTTTCAGCACCAGAGAATATTGTTAACCATTTGCCTACCAATACTATGCTTCAATATTATGTAATGCCCTGGCAGTTTTAGAGGCATTTGGCCATTTGGAGGGAGTTAAAGAGGCTCTGTCACCACATTATAAATGCCCTATCTCTTACATAAGGAGATGGGCGCTATAATGTAGGTGACAGCAGTGCTTTTTATTTAAAAAAAACTATCTGTTTTCCCCACTTTATTAACGATTTTAGATTTATGCTAATGAGTTTCTCAATGGACAACTGGGCGTGTTTCACTTTAGACCAAGTGTGCGTTGTACAGAGGAGTGTATGACGCTGACCAATCAGTGACCAGTCAGCGTCATGCACTCCTCTCCATTCATTTAGTCAGCGCATAGGGATCCTGTTAGATCCTTATGTGCTGTCTTATACTAACACATTAACAATACTGAAGTGTTTAGACAGTGAATAGACATTCCACGGGATGTCTATTCACAATCTCTGCACTTTGTTACTGTTTCTGTGGTAGTTACAGCAGAGGAAGCGTAATCTCGTTGTAACCTGTCATTTACAGCGTAATCTCGCGGGATTACGCTTGCTCTGCTGTAACTACCACAGAAACAGTACCAAAGTGCAGAGATTGTGAATAGACATCCCGTGGAATGTCTATTCACTGTCTAAACACTTCAGTATTGTTAATGTGTTAGTATAAGACAGCACATAGTGATCTAAAAGGATCCCTATGCGCTGACTAAATGAATGGAGAGGAGTGCATGATGCTGATTGGTCAGCGTCATACACTCCTCTGTACAACGCCCACTTGGACTATAGTAAAAATACGCCCACTTGGGCATTAAGCAACTCATTAGCATAAATCTATAATCGCTAATAAAGTGGTGAAAATAGATAGTTTTTTTAAATAAAAAGCATTACTGTCACCTACATTATAGCGCCCATCTCCTTATGTAGGGGGGATTTACACGAGCGTGTGTGTTTTGCACACGCAAGAAATGCGGCGTTTTGCGTGCGAAAAAGGCACTTAACAGCTCCGTGTGGCATCCCATAGGATGTGCGGCTGCGTGATTTCGTTTGGATGTTTGTAAACAGAAAAGCACATGGTGCTTTTCTGTTTCCAAACATACTTTTGACTGCTGTTGCGCGAATCACGCGCGTCCCACGGAAGTGCTTCCATGTGGAGCGCGTGATTTTCAATCACCCATTGACTTCAATGGGTGCGTGATGTGCGAAAAACGCACAAATATAGGACCTGATGTGAGTTTTACGCAGCAGACTCACGCTGCGCAAAAATCACTGACAGTCTGCACTGCCCCATAGACTAGCAATGGTCCGTGCGAGGCGCGTGAACATCTGATCTAAAAGGATCCCTATGCGCTGACTACATGAATGGAGTGGAGTGTATGACCCTGATTGGTCAGCGTCATACACTCCTCTGTACACCGCCCACTTGGTCTAAAGTAAAAACACGCCCAGTTGTCCATTGAGAAACTAATTAGTATAAAGCTAAAATCACTCATAATGTGGTAAAAATAGATCGTTTTTCTAAATAAAAAGCACTGCTGTCACCTACAGTATAGCGCCGATCTCCTTATGTAGGAGATAGGGAATTTATAATGTGGTGACAGAGTCTCTTTAAGCATCACTTTTGACTAACCTATTATAAATGATCATAGACTTTGCATCTCAGTGAAATGACCCCATACTGGAAGTAAATGTTAGATTGGTTTCAAGAGGAATGAAAGAATTGGACAGGGAAAGTCCATCCTGTCTGCGAGGCCCCATAAACAGTAGGGTGGCTTTGTCTGTTTTTTTTATAATGCGTACGACTCCACGTTTTTAACCAATTTTAGTTATTACCATTGTTTCAAGACCTGCAGGTGACTTCGGGATAGAAATCGTGACTGAAGATCTTCAGGAGTGCTAAAAATGTAAATTGTAAGATCAACACATCTCTGTGTGTATAGGAGATCCCTTGATGGTCTTGAAATTAACGATAGTGTTGCTATGCAAAGCCATTTATTATGATTTTGACTTCATCACAATATCGTAGAACATGTTACGCAGCTTACATTTCCTTTACAATCAGGAGATATAGTTGAAGAAGCGGTCGAAACAATGAATTATACGCATTATGGAAGCATGTAAAGTCACCCTTGGGGCGTGTTCAGACGTGGCAGAATTTTTCCGCTGCAAATGTTGCTGCAGATTCGCAGCAATTACGCAACTAATCTGCAGCAACATTTGCATATTTGACAAGTAATTGAGACATTGCGGATATCACAGCGGACTTGCTGCAGATTTCAGTTTTTGCATTGCAAAGGCTGAAATCCGCAGTGTAATTCCGCTGCTTCTCCACCACAAAATGTGCATGCTGCGGAGGGAAAATTCTGCACCGCAGTCTAAATTCTGCACAGTTATTTTCCGTAACATCTAAAGTTACCTAAAAATGTATGGAAACAAATGTAAAAATTCAAAATGCGAAATTCAACAGCAATTCCACCACGTTTGAATCTGCCCTTAGATTGTAAGTAGCGTCTTCAAGATCACTGGAATTCACAGTTCAAAATGTAATGTATATGGCCAGCTTTACTGAAAATAACATGTTTTTATGAGCGGTAACTTTCAAAAAGACTCATGCTTTTCTGACTTAAAAATTAAGCCAATAGTGCCATCTAGTGGTTCTGTTTATACTCTACAAGAACGGCTTGTTAACACCTATATTACTTTACATGATCCTTTGTGTGGCTGGATAAAATTCACAATTGGAAAATGTCAAATTTGTATTACCATAAATATAAATGAATTGGCTGATTGTTACTAAATGCTATGATAATGACCCGGTGCAGTAAATATCCATGGAGTAGATTTCCATCAGTTGACGAGAGGATGACTGGGTTACTCTTTACTGTATTATCATATAAAACAATTTGCAGTTGATCAGCAATCAAATATTTTACACTATGGAAACCCTGATTATTGTTACCCAGAACGTAAAAAATTCCCATATATTAGTAAATGAGAAGTTAGAGCAGTAGTCAGAGTTTGTACAGTAGCAGCATATTGGATGAGATTTAGATAAATCTTATCCACGTGCTTCGTAAAAAAAATCTGCCAAAAAACGGTTTTCTGCTTCGGGTTCTCTCCATTTAATTCAATGGGGTGGTAAAAACCACAACAAATAGCATATGTTCCGATTTATGTGGAAGGAAAAACTGCGATTCTGCCGCAAAAATCTCAACTCACAGGCTGCAGCTGCCACATGGGATGAAACGTTATCCCAGGAGGCCAGGCTGCACAGACATTTGAGGGACGCGTTGCCATGACCGGGATAAGTATACGCTATTGTTTTTTAACCACCGTTTTCTGCAGCGGACATTCTGCTCAAAATCGACACCACAATTTGGTGGTTTTTTCGGCCGGAAATCCCTGCTGGTTACAGGGAGGATACACTGTGTACTTTTACGCAGCCTATCTGCCCTGTGTGAATATGGACTTATAGTGGTTACATAGTTACAGTTGAAAAAAGTTATATGCCCATTAACCTCAAGTAAGTAATGGGAGAAAGGGAGGGAATATGGGTAAACTTTAGAACTTTGTTATACCCCTTTTGACCCAGAGGAATGTATATAAAAAAACAATAACTATAAAGCATAAACCAATCTTCTCTAAAAAGGAAAAATTTTCCTCCTGATTCCAAGTGGCGATCAGACTGGATCAACATTCAAACAAGAATTGCATACATTGACATAGGTGCTGATATTATCTAAGCCTATTTTAAAGCCATCTACTTAAGCTACTGTGACCAGCTCCCGTGGTATTCAAGAAAGGACTATATGTGCAGGAAGCACACAAAAAAAAAATAGCTTTCCACAGCTATCATTAAGTGTATGAGAAAATAAAATGTAACTTTTATTAAATCTAACTAAAATTACAATAATGGAACAAACAACATATAATTTAAAAGTAGCCACGAGAGACAATCAAGAAATAGTATACAGAGGAACGTAGAGGAGTTACGTGAGAACGAGTGCACATAAGCACAAGGATAATAGACCAGCGGCAGTCGTACGTACTACTTCTGACAGTAACAATTGAATTGCTGGCCTAACATGATTTAAAAAAAACACTAAAGCCCCCCCGACATGTTTCGCTACATACGTAGCGTCCTCAGGGGTGTAATGGGGCTAATGACAGCGTGCACGAGGTTTCCTTCTCTTAAAAACCTTGGAAGTGACATGCATAGAAGTGTGGCCCGAATTCGGCCAATTAAACTGCCCAGAGGATGATGAGCCTCCAAACAAGATGATGGACAGAAGTGCCGCCCAATCAGGGGAGCAGAGACCGCAGCCAATCAGCGTACTCAGGTGGTGCATGCGTACAACATAAAAAACAACTGTTAGAAGAAAGAAGAGAACGAAGTGTCTGCAACTACAGTACCCTTGGGGAACGAAAAATTAAAGGTAAGTACATAATCATCACTCGGGGATGAATGAATATCGCTGATAGCAAGTGTATGAATGAAAGGTAAATGTTGGAGTATAGAAATGACGGAAATACACAACGGGCAAAATACTTAAAGATGCCAATCCACAAGCAAGAATAGCAGTTGGTAATTGCCATATTGCTGAGTTGTAAGTGCAAGGCAAAGTATTGCCACAACGGGCTGTACAGTGTAGAGAAAAATAACTATTTTGCGGCCAATGATAATCACAGAGTAATAGTTGAGCCAATATACTAGAGAAGGAAAATTTGTATTTCCCAAAATTTGGGTCCTCCATGGCAATAAATGCAAAAACCATAAAGGTTTGCATAGTTAAAGTAAAAGAGGGTATATATGGGTGCAAGTACCCAGGACCATATAGTGAAAAGAGGAAGGAAAAAGACACTGGCTTATTTCAAGGCGAACAATTTTCTTGCCGAGAAATAGCCAGTGTGTATATATTGATAATGGTAAGAGAAGAATCGGACAAGTGAGAGAAATCTAATAAATCCATCAGAGAAAGGCAGCGAAGGTGAAACCCTCGTTGAGTCCAGTAGGAGACAAGGATTTGAGTCTATGGATCCATCTCGCTTCCTCCTGTAAAAGTTTTTTATCCAGGTTGCCAGCTCTGGGACCTAATCTGAGTTGAGTAATTCCTCCAAATTGTAGAGAAGTAGTGATGCCATTATGGAAGGAGTATGCCTAGAAAGAGGAGTATCCTCTTTGGTATTGATAGTACTCAGATGCTTCGAAATTCTTCTCAATTGTTGGACAGTCTTGCCAACGTACAATTTTGGGCACGGACATTTAGCAGCATATATTACTCCACTACTCTGGCAGTTGATAAATTCTCTAATGTCAAACGATTTTCCATCAAAGGGATTACATAAACTCTTCACAGTAGGCATAAGGGGACAGAATGAACATCTGCCACATGGGTGAAAACCTATTACAGGGGAGGAAAGCCAGGTCTTACGTGGAATACTGGGTGTCGAGTAATGGCTGTGTACCAAAAACTCACGGAGGTTCTTGCCTCTACGATAGGTTATATTTTAGAGAGTTGGAAATAACATCTCTGAGATCCGAGTAAGCTTGTAGAATAGGCCAATGTTTTTGTAAAATACTGAATACTTGAGAGGAACAGTCATCAAAATTACCAACATATCTGCCAATAGGTGATGGTTTTAGGGATTTCCTACTGGCACCATATAACAGATCCCCTCTCGCAGTCACTTTGGCTCTTGCGTATGCTCTATGTAAGGCCTTTTTGGGGTAACACCGTGCTATAAATGTTTGATACAGAGTGTCACATTCAGGTTGGAAGGTGTGGTCATCAGAGCAGTTCCTTCTAGCTCCTAAATATTGCCCAATGGGGATGCCCTTTTTGAGAGCAGGTGGATGGAAACTTTCCCAATGCAGGAAACTGTTGGTGGCCGTCGTTTTACGAAATATGTTAGTGTGGACATTCCCACCAGGGTCCGGAGAGATTTGGAGATCCAGGAAGTTTATTTCCTCATCATGGATTTCGGAGGTGAATTTCATCCCAATATTGTTGATATTAAGGCTGGGTTCACACAACCTATTTTCAGACGTTTACGAGGCGTATTATGCCTCGTTTTACGTCTGAAAATAGGGCTACAATACGTCGGCAAACATCTGCCCATTCATTTGAATGGGTTTGCCGATGTACCGTGCAGACAACCTCTCATTTACGCGTCGTCGTTTGATAGCTGTCAAACGACGACGCGTAAAAATACAGCCTCGTCAAAAGAAGTGCAGGACACTTCTTTCAGATGTAATTTGAGCCGTTCTTCATTGAACTCAATGAAGCACAGCTCAAAATTTACGGCTGTCAGAGAAGCCTCGCAAAATGCGAGGAGCTGCTTTTATGTCTGAAACGAAGCAGCTGTTTTCTCCTGAAAAGTCTGTCATTTCAGACGTAAAAGCCTGCTACCGTGTGCACATACCCTAAGAATATCCATAAAGTCAGAAAAAAGGTTCTTGTCGCCATCCCAAAAAATAAGAATATCATCAATGTATCTACCCCAAAATAGGATGTGAGCTGTGGAAAAAAAGCAAATCATCAGTGAAAACTAAAAACAAAAAAGTTGTGGGTGAGAAGAAAATTAAGAAGTGATAATATGAGTGTGTTGTGAGCCTGAAACTGAGTACCCTTTGTGCTCAGAAAGTGTCAAGAGGTCACTGTTCCTTTGATGGTCGGGACACACCACAGTGGAAGTGCAGAGGACTGCACTTCAGAACGAGGTGGGAAGTGTAAGGGTGGTCGGCACCACCGTGGACTTACCTTTCCGGAGCGGAGCGGAATGGCATCGAAAGGCTCTCAGGCGCATGCGTTGGGACGGAAGTGACGCGTGACCGGAAGTGGTCAGAAGGGCGCAAAGAAGAAGGAGGAGAGAGGGACGCGTGACCGGAAGTGAAAGAGTAGGGAGAGAAGAGAGAGGAGAGCAGAGTGGCGGCGGCGGAGAGAAGCAGCGGCGGTGGAGAGAAGCGGCGAAAGAGAGGGGCAACAGCAGAGAGAAGCGGCAGCCGAGAGAAGCGGCATCAGGAAGCAGAAAGAGGAGAGACACAGCAGGAGGAGGAGACCCGGGCAGGACGAGTTTGTCCAGGAAGGAGACCGAAGTGAGTACCCAGCCCCCAACCCTGCAGCCACCAGCATTAAACGCCCTGCTACCACCAGCATTAGCCACCCAGCAGCCAGCAACGGCAGAGGTCCAGCCGTGCGGTGTCCAGAGGTCCAGCCGGGCAGAGGTCCAGCAGTGCGATGCCCAGAGGTCCAGCCGTTCTGTGTCCAGAGGTCCAGCCGTGCGGTGTCCAGAGGTCCAGCCGTGCAGAGGTCCAGCAGTGTGGTGTCCAGAAGTCCAGCCGTGCGGTGTCCAGAGGTCCAGCCGTGCAGAGGTCCAGCAGTGTGGTGTCCAGGGGTCGAGCCGTGCAGAGGTTCAGCCGGACAGAGGTCCAGCAGTGCGGTGTCCAGTGGTCCAGCCGGGCAGAGGTCCAGCCATGCGATGTCCAGAGGTCCAGCCGGGCAGAGGTCCAGCCGTGCGGTGCCCAGAGGTCCAGCCTTGCGGAGGTTAAGCCGGACAGAGGTCCAGCAGTGCGGTGGTGCAGCAGCCAGACTTAGGAAGCAGCCCAAGGTCGAGGGAGACGACGCTGAGGAGCACAGGTACTGGACTTGTTCTTCCCCTGGGCGAGGGCAAAGAGGCCCAAATCCCGTAGTCGTGCACCAGAGACTTTCCCACACGAGGAGACGCAACAGACATTGAGCCACGCACTTCCACGTCCCAACTTCCCGTCCGTGGCTATCTCATGGCCGGGTACCGGCACCCATTTATGAGGGCCTGTGTTATTTGAAGTCGATGTTTCATCCCGAGAAAGAGATCCGATTCTGAGTGTCTACAGAAAAATAAAAGGTAACCCAACATCGGTGTCGTATCTACTGTCCACTACTACAGCACCCACCTACAAGCCGCCTCACTCAGGGTTCCGGTACTTCAATTACAAGCAGTTTTACATTTCTCAGTAGTGCTCTTGGCCTTGACTGACAGTAGTTACAGGTTTGTAATTGTGGATATCGGGTCCTATGGGAGCACTGCTGACGCTCGCATCTTCAGGGCTTCTGGAATGGGTGAATTGCTTCAATCCAACAAGCTCGCCCTGCCAGAACCCAGACCACTACCTGGATCAGCTGGGCCACCATCCCCATTTGTCATTGTGGCTGACGAAGGCTTTGCCCTCCCCTCCCACTTGATGCGGCCATTCACCAGGTGAGGTTTGGATAACAGCAGGTGCATTTTTACTGTCAGCTGACACGTGCTCATCGGTATGTTGAGTACACCCACATGAAGAAAAATGTAAAAATTAAATGTGAACTAAGATTGATGGAAGAAGGACAGTAACTAAGTCAATACAGTTAAGTATTTTAACCCCTTAACGCTCAGTGATATACTATTCCATCATGGAAACCATCCCGTTCGCGCTCCATGACGGAATAGTATGTCACGGGAGTAACGGCCATTTCGGTCGTCTTCCAGACACATGCAGGAGCTGTGACAGCTGCTGTCTTGTTCAGCAGTTGCCACAGCTCCTATAGCGGGGACCGATCGCTGTGTCCATGCTGATTAACCCCTTAAAAGCCGCGTTCAATAGAGATCGCAGCTTTTTAGGGGTTAAGCTACCATCGCCAGCCTGCTACACGATATCGGCCGGCAATGGTGACTATGGCTACCGGACACCTAATAATGGCGTCCGGCTATGCCATCGACGGAAGCCTAGTGGGTCTTGACAAAGTTAGGACCCACTATGCTTGCTGTCAGTGAGTAGCTGACAGCTCTAATACACTGCACTACCCATGTAGTGCAGTGTATTAGAATTGCGATCAGGACCTCCTGCCCTCAAGTCCCCTAGTGGGACAAAGTAATAAAGTAAAAAAAAAGTAAAAAAAAAGATGTGTAAAAATAAGAAAATAAAAGTTTTAAACGTAAAAATCCCCCTTTTTCCCTTATCAGTCTCTTATTATTAATAAAAATATATAAACAAACAAATAAACTATACATAATTGGTATCGCCGCGTCCGTAACGGGCTGGACTACAAAATTATTTCATAATTTATCCCGCACGGTGAACGCTGCAAAAGAAAATAATATAAACCCTACCAGAATCACAATTGTTTGGTCACTTCACCTCCCAAAAAACGGAATAAAAAGAGATCAAAAAGTCGCATGTACCTAAAAATGGTAATAATCAAAACTACAGTTTGTTACGCTAAAAAATAAGTCCTCGCACGGCTTTATTGATTGAAAAATAAAAAAGTTTGGCTCTTAGAATATGGTAACACAAAAAGTAAATGATTTTTTACAAAAAGTATTTTATTATGCACACGCCATAAGGCATAAAAAAAAACAGAAACATCTGGTATCACCGTAATCGTATCGCCCCGCTGAATAAAGTGAATATGTCATTTATAGCGCACGGTGAACGCTGTAAAAAAAATAGAATAACAAAACAATAGTAGAATTGCTGTTTTTTAGTCACTATGCCACTTCAAAATAGAATAAAAACTGAACAAAAGTCGCATGCACCCCATGAAAACTACAATGAATTCCTCAAGTGGTCTAGTTTCCAAAATGGGGTCACTTTGGGGGGTTTCCACTGTTTTGGCACCACAAGACCTCTTCAAACCGGACATGGTTTGATTCGGAGGCCGGTGCATCAATCCATTACCGCACTAGGGCCACATGTGGGATATTTCTCAAAACTGCAGAATCTGGGCAATAAGTATTGAGTTGCGTTTCTCTGTTAAAAGCTTTTGTGTTATAGAAAAAAATGGTATAAAAAGGCTATTCTGCCCAAAAAAAAAAATATATGTAAATTTCTCCTCTACATTGCTCTAAATTTCCATGAAACACCTAAAGTGTTCATAAACTTTCTAAATGCTGTTGTGAATACTTTGAGGGGACTAGTTTCTAAAATGGGGTGTTTCATAGGGGTTTCTAATATATGGGCCCCTCAAAGCAACTTCAGAACTGAACTGGAACCTAAAAAAAATAAATTAGGCAATAATTGGCTTCTTAAATAATACTGATAATGACCAGTGCCCACCTTGAAATGGCCCCAGTTTTGACCGTTTGTATAAACGGAGACCCGTATTAGACCGTTTCAGTGCCCGGTTTTCCCAAGCATACACCCCCGAGAAGTGTATTTCTATTGATCAGTCCGTGGTAGATTTTAAAGGGAGGCTTCAATTCCGCCAGTAGTAAGAGGGCAAAGTATGGTGTGAAGATGTATAAGCTGTGCGAGAGTGCATCAGGGTATACCTACAAATTTAGGATAAATGAAGGGAAGGACACCAGTATTCAGCCCCCAGAATGCCCCCCCCCCCCTTTCCTTACTGGGAGTTAATGCAAAAATTGTGTGGGATTTGGTGCACCCACTGCTGGACCAGGATTACCAACTCTACCTGGATAATTTTTATACCAGCGTCCCACTCTTCAAGTGCCTCGCTTCCAGAAGTACTGCGGCATGCGGCACTGCTAGAAGAAATCTGAGAGGCCTCCCTAAGACTCTGCTTGGGCAAACACTCAGAAGGGGTGAGAGCAGGGCACATTCTAGTAGCAACATATTGTGTGTCACGTACAAGGACAAGAGAGATGTCCTCGTATTAACAACAATACATGGCCACACCAGTACCCACGTACAGTACGAGGTACCAGTACAGAGACCCCCAAACCAGACTGCATCCTGGACTACAATAGGTACATGGGAGGGGTGGACTTGTCAGATCAAGTTCTGAAGCCCTACAGCGCCATGCGGTGTGGTATAAGAAGCTGGCCGTGCACATCATTATCAAGAACCTAATCTTTAGGGACCAAGAAGGGGGCACCCAGTACTTCTGGAAGCGAGGCCACATGCATTGTACCAGGGCATCACTTTCCAGAAGAAGTTCCCCAAACTGGCAAGAAGGGAAAAAGTCAAAAGAGGTGCAAAGTCTGCTATAAGAGGGGGATAAGGGAGGACACAATATATCAATGTGACACGTGTCCTGAAAAATCAGGGCTCTGTATGAAAGTGTTTTAAAATTTACCACACATCCCTTAGATTTTTCATCTACCCTGACGCACTCCACACATCTTATCCCCCTCATCTTTCCCTTCTGAGCCCTGCTGTGTGCCCAGGCAGCTGATAACAGCCACATGTAGGGTATTGCGGTACCCAGGAGAACCCACATTACAGTTTATGGGGTGTATATCTCTGGTGGTGCATGCTGGGCACAATATATCGGACACTGAAATGGCATAGATATATAGAAAATTGCAAATCTCACACTGCACCATCTGCTGCGCATTATCTTTTACACAGTACCTGTGGGGTAAAAATGCTCACTACACCTCTAGATTAATGTCTTAAGGGGTGTAGTTTGTAAAATGGGGTCACTTCTCAGGGGTTTCCACTGTACTGGTACCTCAGGGGCTTCTGCATACATGACTTAGTACCAGAAAAGCTCCAGTAGGCCAAATGGTGGTCCTTTCTTTCTGAGCCCTCCCATGGGCCCAAACGGCAGTTTATCACCACAAATGTGGTATTGCCGCACTTAGGACAAATTGGGCAACAAAATGGGGTATTTTGTTCCCTGTGAAAATAAGAAATTTTGATCAAAAATGACATCTTATTGGAAAAAATGTTTTTTTTTTTAATTTCACAAATACATGCTGGGAAAAAACTGTGCGGTCAAAATGGTAACAACAACCCTAAATCAATTCCTTGAGGGGTGTAGTTTCCAAAATGGGGTCACTTCTGGTGGGTTTCCATTGCTTTGATATCCCTGGGGCTCTGCAAATGCGACATGGCACCCGAAAACCAATCCAGCAAAATCTGGACTCCAACAAACACATAGCGCTCCTTTCCTTCTGAGTCCTCCCATGGGCCCAAACGGCAGTTTATCACCACAAATGGGGCATTGCTGCACTCAGGACAAATTGGGCAATAAAATGGGGTATTTTGTTCCCTGTGAAAATAAGACATTTTGATTAAAAATTACATCTTGTTGAAAAAAATTATTATTTTTTTAATTTCACAAATACGGGCTGTGAAAAAAATGTGCGGTCAAAATGGTAACAACAACCATAAATCAAAATGGGGTCACCTCTGGTGGGTTTCCATTGCTTTGATACCTCTGGGGCTCTGCAAATGCGACATGGCACCCGAAAACCAATCCAGCAAAATCTGGACTCCAACAAACACATAGCGCTCCTTTCCTTCTGAGGCCTCCCATGGGCCCAAACGGCAGTTTATCACCACAAATGGGGTATTGCCGCACTTAGGACAAATTGGGCAACAATATGGGGTATTTTGTTCCCTGTGAAAATAAGAGATTTTGATAAAAAATTACATATTGTTGAAAAAATATTTTATTTTAAATTTCACAGCCCAATTCAAATACGTGCTGGGAAAAAAACTGTGTGGTCAAAATGGTAACAACAAACATACATGAACTCCTTGGGGGGGGGGGTAGTTTCCAAAATGGGGTCACTTTTGGGGGATTCCTACTGTTTTGGCACCTCAACACCTCTTCAAACCTGGCATGCTGCCTAAAATATATTCTAATAAAAAAAAGGGGAACTAAAATGCACTAGGTGCTTCTTTGCTTCTGGGGCTTGTGTTTTAGTCCACAAGCACACTAGAGCCACATGTGGGACATTTCTAAAAACTGCAGAATCTGGACAATACATATTTAGTAGTGTTTCTCTGGTAAAACCTTCTGTGTTACAGAAAAACTCCACTTTGCTTTAATTCTTGTGAAATTCCTAAAGGGTTAAAAAAAATATTCTAAATGCTGTTTTGAATACTTTGAGGGGTCTAGTTTATAAAATGGGGTGTTTTATTCGGGTTTCTAATGCATAGGCCCCTCAAAGCCACTTCAGAACTGAACAGGTACCTTAAAAAAAACATCCAAGAAAAAGAAAAAATAAATAAAAACCGATGCCAATCTAAAGTAGACATATGGGAAATGTAAACTAGTAACTATTTTGGGGGGTATAACCATCTGTTTTACAAGCAGATATATTTAAATTCAGAAAAATGCTATTTTTTCATAATTTTCGCAAAATTTAGCAATTTTTCACAAATATACACTGAATATATCGAACCACTATCATAAAGCCCAATGTGTCACGAGAAAACAATCTCAGAATTGCTTGGATAGGTTTAAGCATTTCGACGTTATTACCACATAAAGTGAAATATGTCAGATTTCAAAAATGGGCTCTGAGCCTTAAGACCAAAACAAGGCTGCGTCCTTAAGGGGTTAATAAATGTTCAGTGTGTCAAAAATGTAGTTTTCAGTGTTTATTTTTGTTTTACATTTGTTGGCCTTTTGCATACCACATTTTCCATGAAAATAAACAAAAATGAAAAAAAATAAAATTTGGAACATTTACAGATTTGCATGATTCGGTTACTGTCACATGCGGCAGATATTTTTTGCTGAATTTTCTGTGACTAAAAATCAGTTCATTTAATTTTAATGCGGTTGTTTTTCCATCAGGTGCATGCATTTCTGCTATTTCCATTTTATAAATAAAAATTATTTTTAGTAGCAGAGATTTCTGCGACATAATCTGCTGTGTCTGTCTGCCTCAAAATTTTGACACTGGATTCCGAAACACTGGCAAAGTGAACCTAGCCAAACTACCCCATCCATAAAACCTAAAAAAAAAAGACCCCAACAACAATTTTTAAAACGAAACAGTTTAGACTGAATCCACACCATTATTGTGCTTGAAAATATATATTTTTTAAACAAAATGTTTACCAACATACTGCTTAACCCCTTACCGCACCGGGACACACCAGTACGTCCTGTATTGCAGTGCGCTAAGGCACCGGGATGTACCGGTGCGTCCTGGCTAAAAACTGTCACCCTGTCAAAGGACAGGGTGACAGAACTGTGCTGTCAACTGTTTATGTCAGTTGATCGGCACAGTAAGAAGGCAGGGGACCAATCACAGCGGTCTCCTGCCGGCGATCGCTGTGATTGGTCACTCACAGCAGACTGACCAATCACAGCTCCATGAGGTGGTGTACGTAATGGCGCTGGCTCAGAAGCCGAGCCAGCGCTATCACCGCCGGGTATCAGTTGTCCGACACCCTGCTGTATCGGCCAGGACCGGAGCTAGGCTTCGATACGGCCGATTAACTCCTTAGATGCAGCGATCAAAGCGATCGCTGCATCGAAGTGTTTCTAGCCTGTTGGCAACCATGATGGTTGCCACGGGCACGGGTGTCAGCTGTTTGTCACAGCTGACATCATGCTCTAACAGCCAGGACCGGAGCTAGTCTCCGATCCGGCCGATTAACCCCTTCGATGCAGCAAAACCCCAAACAAAACTACCACTAAGCAAAATCTGCGCTCCAAAACCCAAATGGCTCTCCCTCCCCTCTGAGCCTTGCAGCGTGCCCAAACAGCAGTTTACGTCCACATATATGGCATCGCCCAACCCGGGAGAACCTGCTTAACAGTTTGAGGTATTTGTCTTCAGTGGCACGTACTGGGCACAATATATTGTGCACTAAAATGGCATATACCTGTAGAAATTTGCGATTTTCACTTTGCACCATCCAGTGAGCATTCATTTCTAATAGAAAAAAAAACCTGTATGGTCAAAATGCTCACTACACCTCTTATTAAAATGCCTTCAGGGGTGCAGTTTCCAAAATGGGGACCCTACTTGGGGGTTTGTTTTACTATTTGACCCCAGAGCCCTGCCATTGTGGGCTAATGCTGCGAAAATCACCAAAATAGGCCTCACATGCGCCTTTCACTCCTAAGCCCTGTCATATGTCCAGGCAAATGATAAATGGTACCTAAGGGAGCTCTGCAAATGCGACATGGTGCCCGTACACCAGTCCAGCAAAATCTGCGCTCTAAAAGACAAATGGCGCTCCTTCCATTTTGAGCTCTGCCATGTGCCCAAACAGCAGTTTAGGGCCACACATGGGGTATTATCGTACTCAGGAGAAATTGGGTAACAAATTGTGTGTTGTATTTTCTCCTATTACCCCTTGTGAAAAAAACAATTGGGTGCAAAACGACATATTATTGGGGGAAAAATTTTTTTTTTCATTTTCACTGCCTCATTCTAATACAATCTATGAAACACCTGTGGGATCAAAATGCTCACTACACCCCTAGATGATTACCCTGAGGGGTATCGTTTCCAAAATGGAGTCACTTCTCAGGGGTCTCTACAGTACTGGTACATCAGGGGCACTGCAAATGCGACATGGCGCCCAAAAAACAATCAACCAAAATCTACATGCCAAGTAGCACTCCTGCCATTCTGAGCTGGGATATTGCCGTACTCGGGAGAAATTGCTTTACAAGTGTTGGGACGCTTTTTCTCCTTTATTCCTTGTGAAAATGAAAAAAAAAATCAACAGTTTAGTGGAAAGAATGTAGATTTTCATTTTCACTGCATAATTCCAATAATTCAGCAAAAAAAAACAATGGGGTCAAAATGCTCACTATACCGCTAGATAAATTCCACGAGGGGTGTAGTTTCCCAAATGGGGTAACTTTTGCGGGGTTTGCACTATTTTGGCCCCTCATTGGCTTTGCAAATGTGACATGGGGCCGCAAACCATTCCAGCAAAACTTGAGCTCCAAAAGTCAAATGGTGCTTCGTCCTTTCTAAGCCCCGCCGTGTGTCCAAACAGCAGTTTATTACCACTTATGGGGTATTGCTGTGCTCAGAAGAGTTTGCTTTACAAATGTTGGGGAGGTTTTTCTCCTTTATCTATTGTAAAAATCAAAAAAATCTGAGCTAAATCTACATTTTATAGAAAAAAATTAGATTTTCAATTTCACTGCATAATTCCCATAAATTTTGCAAAAAGCGTGTTTCAAAATTCTAACTATACCCCTAGAAAAATTCCTTGAGGGGTGTAGTTTCCAAAATGGGGTCACTTTAGGGGAGTTTCCACTGTTATGGTCCCTAAAGGGCTTTGCAAACACGACATGGCACCCAAAACCATTCCAGCAAAATCTGCGCGCCAAAATCCAAATGGCGCTTGTTCCCTTCTGAGCCCTGCCGTGAGTCCAAACAGCAGTTTATTACCACATATGGGGTATTGCCGTAATCGGGAGACATTGCTTTACAAATGTTGGGGTGCTTTTTCTCCTTTATTCCTTGTAAAAACTAAAACATTGTATGTTATTTCACAAAAAAAGTAGATTTTCATATTCACAGACCAGTTCCAATAAATTTAGCAAAAAACCTCTGGGATCAAAATGCTAACTATACCCCTAGAAAAAATCCTTGAGGGGTGTAGTTTCCAAAATGGGGTCACTTCTGGGGAGTTTCCAGTGTTATGGTCCCTCCAGGGCTTTGCAAACACGACATGGCACCGAATACCATTCCAGCAAAATCTGCGCTCCAAAATCCAAATGGTGCTCGTTCCCTTCTGAGCCCTGTCATGGGTCCAAACAGCAGTTTATTACCACATATGGGTTATTGCCGTAATCGGGAGGCATTGGTTTACAAATGTTGTGGTGCTTTTTCTCCTTTATTCCTTGTAAAAGACTAGTTCCAATAAATTTAGCAAAAACCTGTGGGCTCAAAATGCTAACTATACCTCTAGAAAAATTCCTTGAGGGGTGTAGTTTCCAAAATGGGGTCACTTTTGGGGGGTTTCCACTGTTTTGGCACCACAAGACCTCTTCAAGCCTGACATGGTGCCTAAAATATATTCTAATAAAAAGGAGGCCCCAAAATCAACTCGGTGCTCCTTTGTTTCTGAGGCCTGTATTTCAGTCCATTACCACACTAGGACCACATGTGGGATATTTCTAAAAACTGCAGAATCTGGGCAATAAATAAATACTGTATTACAAATGAATTTCGTAAAACAAAAAATGAAATTTGGAAATTTCACATCTACTTTGCTTTTTTCCCTGTGAAACGCCTAAAGGGTTAAAATAATTTCTGAATGCCGTTTTGAAAACTTTGAGGGATGCAGTTTTTAAAATGGGGTGATTTATGGCGACTTTCTAAAATATAAGGCCCTCAAAACCACTTCAGAACTGAACTGGTCCCTGAAATAATAGCCTTTTGAATTTTTCTTGAAAATGTGCGTATAACGGTTCTCACCGGTTAGTTTGTGGCTCCTCTGTGTCGTCTGGGAGATGGTGCTTGGAACCCAGAGCAACGCTTGGCACAGTGGGTAGAGGCGGTCGGATGGTAAGGCAGAAGTCAGGACAGGCAGCAGTCGTCGTAATGGGTATGGAAGCAATAGGTCAAGGCAGGCGGCAGGCGTTGTAACGGGTATGGATAGCAATAGGTCAAGGCTGGCGGCAGGCAAGGATAGTCACGTTCAGGCAGAGGTCAACAACGGGAAATCCAGACAAGGCAGAAGGGAAAGAAACAGAGAACCAGGGCACAGGGAAACTCACGGGGAACTTTGTTGAACAAGCATTGAAGAGAGGAAGGAGGATCCTTAAATAGGAAGTCTTTTGAATTAAGGCGCACGCCGACCCTTTAAGAAAGGACGAGTCAGCGCACGCGCCCTCTAGTGGCTGCAGCCGCACATTGAGGATGACGGCCATGGAGGGAGGTAAGGAATGCACTTACCTGATGCCGCCCAGGGCCAGCAGAGCGTCCGGATGGGGTTAGTGGAGCTCGGGATGAGCATGTGGTAATGGAGGGCGCAGGAACCGGAGCAGAGGCCGTGGGTCAGGCGGGGAACGGCGCGGCAGCTGTTACAGTGAGAAATTGCAGCTAAAGTTCTAAGCCTCTCAAAAAATTATGCAAACATAAAGTAGACATATGGGAAATGTTAACTAGTAACTATTTTGTGTGGTATTACTATCTGTTTTACAAGCAGATACATTAAAATTGAGAAAAATGCAGATTTTTGCTAATTTTCTCTAAATTTTGGAGTTTTTTACAAATAAATATTTAATTTAACAACCACATTTTTCAGCATCATAAAGTACTATAAGTAACGAGAAAACAATCTCAGAATCACTTGGATAGGTAAAAGCAATGCTGGAGTTATTACCACATAAAGTAACACATGTCAGATTTGCAAAAATCGGTTGTGTCCACAAGGCCAAAATAGGCTCAGTCCTTAAAGGGAACCTGTCACCGGCATTTCACTTGTTGAACTTTACTTATCCCTCACTGGCCGCTGCTATCAAAAGTTCATTGCCGTTATCTCCTCTCCCAAACTCCTCCTCCGACTGCAAATAACGGTTTGCATACATTTTGCGCCTTTTACCGTAATAATCCGGTGTTCCTTTGTGCGCACACACCAGAAGAGGACATCAATGCACAAGCGTGGGATTTAATGTGCTGGGTAAAGGCGAGGAGCTGTCCATCAAAAGTAAGGAGGCGGGAAAAACTCGGAAAGACATGAGGAATGAAGATATGACTCTTTTCAAACGAAGATTTGACTCTTTTCAAATGAAGATCTGACTCTTTTATGCTCATTAGCATACAGTGTGGAACACTAAAAAGCTGAATACTAACGCTACAGAGACGACTAAGAAGACAATTATAGGTTATATAGAAATGATTTTTCACCCACTACCACTCGGTAGTGCTGGTTTAATAGGTCAAATGCTAGTGACAGGTTCCCTTTAAGGGGTTAATAAAAGGTTTGTACATCACAGAAAAATGAACTACGCTTACAATTCAAACATTTTGTGCGACAACGCGGTAGGAACTGGTACGCCTCCAGCCCGACTCCTTTCCTGTACTGGTGCCGGGGCAGGATAATTGCCAGAGTAGGCCAGGGACAGTTGGTGGGTAATTCTTCAGCTGGGAATATGTCTGTAGGTCCTGGGAGTTTAAGAGTTGCGAGGACTCCATGGGCCTAAACTGACCGGCATGGGGTGCTGGGGTGCTAGATTGCGGGTGCACTTTTGACTTCGCTCTGGCACGGAAATGCTCAATATAGCCTGGATGAGCTCCCTCATACAGCATCCACTTTTAAAAACCTCTAGCACCCGTATTATTGTCGTTTCACAACATAGTTGTGATTCTGGCGCACACTACCTTTAAATGAGGGACCATGCAAGAAAGGAAAGTGTCCTTGGGTCCCTCCTGGCTACTACGATGTAAATAGTCCTGAACACGCAAGTCATTAATGGCCTGCTTGTCCTGGACCTGAGCTGCAAGAGCAGCAGCGGTCCCAGTTCTTTGTCTCTGACCTAAAACCCTGGAACGAGACAGACCGGGGCAGGAGGGCTCCTCTAGGGTGTCCACCTGGGTCACCTTAAATTACGTCTCATTAGAGTCAACTTCAGTTGGAGGTGGTTGTAGGCTGTGTCGGGTTCTGCAGTGTGCAAAAGCAGAGAATTTTTTTTAAATGTAAATATATTTTTTTAAAAACACGCGTATGGTGGTAAGTACAACACATTGTTAACAAAGATCCACATTGGAGCAGGTACATTACTATGGCACTTCCCATACTCCCATGCTTTTATTTATCCCAAGCAAGACACAATTCGGCATAAAGTATGTTTGGAAGTTTGGCATTATTATGGTACTTACCATACTCGTGCAAAATACAGCAAGATGCCTGTAATTATACATTGAGATATAAAACAATTTACTTACGGTCGAAGTCACATAACTATTTGAAGAAATGCCAGCTCCTTGGTATACATGTTGATGGGGCATCCCCACATCTCTGATAATCACTATGCTCCCTCCTATACTGATCCCGGCAGCTGTTCCATCTTGTTTTGACATCTTTAACTGCAAAAAAATAAATAAAAGTAAAAATATCATCATAAAAATATAGAAATCAAAACTACCCAATCAGAACTAAATGGCGACAATACAGCCCCTTATGAAAGAGCAAAAATTGTTTGGTCACATGGCATTCCTTTCTTGAGGGCAATCAGGACAACATGGCAACAATAGGAAATATCCAGGAAATGTAGAAAAGTCAGGTAGGCCAGTGCCATTATGGTTACCACCACAAGGTTTTTTGTGTCACAAAGAAGGGCTTGATAGGGGGCACTTAATTTTTGTCGCTGGCCACTTGTAGACCTATCTCAGGGAGCAGCTCCTTGGTCACCACCTCCCATGCGGAATCCTTTCTGACCCAGTCGTTGTAGCAGTTCTGCCTGCTGTCCCACAACTTAGGCCTGACTTAAAAGGACACAATAAGTCGTTCTACGTCAAGAGTAGGGGGTTTGTTGTCACCTACGGATTTTTCAATGTCTTCTCTGAACAATGAGGAAGTAGTTACATGGCCTGGAGAGGATTTCCCAGCGCCTCCTAGCAATGGATCTGTGACAACAGACTGCAAACAGATGGCTTTCGTGTGTTGTCCGTAGTTTTCGCGGACCCATAGTCTAGAATAGGCGAAATAGACTGGAATCACGGACATGAACAACGGATGTGTGCATGGTTTAAGATAAATTAATGGTTCAGTGCTCCATTCGCAAAAAAAAATAAACGGACACTGAAGAAAAAAATGGTCATGTGCATGAGACTCCACTGGCAGCGGCCTATCACCTTGCAAACAAAAGGGGACGTTGGGATCCTAACTTCTAATTAGACAAAGTTCAGTCCTAAAAGGGACAACTGTCACTTTCACCATGGAAAAGCAAAGTGTAAAGAAAAATATCTAAAGTTTTAACATAATCCAGAGTTCTTTTCTGACATTAAACTAGCATGTACTAAAAGTTGCTAAATGTTGCCTGGTCATTGTCACGGCTGTGGGGTATGTGGACCCACTAGGCCGCACCGCCGTAGCGGATAAGCAGCTGGCCAAACAACAGTCAATAACAGTCTTTCAGATAAGAGTACCTGGAGAGATGATCTGGCAGATACTCGAAGTAGCAGACACGTGGCACAGATGATGCTTGGCGTGACGGATGACACTAGAAGTGGCAGATAACACCTGACATGGCAGATGAGGCACACATGATTCCAATAACAGGCTTAGGCTCAGGAACAAACACAGCAACAGGATACAGGATATGGGAAGAAGCATACGGGAACACTGGGAGCAGAACCACAGGTTTCAGGAGGGATACATGAAATGAGTTGGGGATTCTGAGGGAAGGAGGCAGCCGAAACTTGTAGGATTCAGGGTTTATTTGTTCCAGGACTTCGAAAAGTCAAAGGAACCTAGAAGCTAATTTTTAAACAAATATTTCTTAAAGATAGCCAGACCTTGGTTCCAGGAAGAAACTGAGGAAGATGACCGACCAGGCTCCTCAAAGACAGTGTGGAAAGTTTGTAGAAACAACTGCAAAATTGGTGGTCTGTGGACCCTCACATTCCCATTTGGGATTAGCCCATGCCTGGGCCTTGCCAGAGGGGAGGGAGACAATGAAGGCGATCTTGGTCGCATTGAAGGGAAACAGACTTGCGTGCAGATTGAAATGGATCTGGCATTGGGTAATGAAACCTCTGCTGGTCTTCGCATCCCCGTCGTAACAAGGTGGTAGCGGCAGAGAGATGTGTCACAGCTGTGGGGTATGTGGACATTCAATAAAAGTCTCTCGGACAAGAATACATGGGGAGGTTTTCTGTCAGATACTCGAAGTAGCAGACACGTGGCACAGATGATGCTTGGTGTGGCAGATGACACTGGACGTGGCAGATGACACCAGAAGTGGCAGATGACACCAGACGTGGCAGATTAGGCACACACGACTCCAACAACAGGCTTAGGCTCAGGAACAAACACAGCAACAGGATACAGAAACACTGGGAGCAGGATACAACTAAGGGAGCATTTGCATAGATGAACACAGGAATACATACAACACTTAGGCAAGGAGAGGAAGGGCGGAGCCCTTTTGAAAGTCCAGGGTGTTACTATTGATTGGGAAACTATAGACAGGTATTCGCGCTGGCCCTGAAGGCTGGGAGTGAGCGCACGCACCCTACAGGATACAGGGGAGCACTGCAGCCGTGTGTGTTGACGCCTCTGAGGAGGGAGATGCCGACATGAAGATACAGTCCTGCAGTCGCGGTTGCCGGTAAGTGGGACGTGCTGGCGGCCAGCGACCACGGGCATAACAGTCATTAAAGGGGTATTCCAGCCATTAGCAATTTTCATCTATCTATTGGATAGGTGAAAAATGCTAGATCAGTCCCCCTTCTTCCCAGCCACAAGACAGCGGGCCTGCTGCATTCAAAGTCTATGGGGCTGAAACAGCGCTCTGTAGTTTGAACTCCATTCAAACTACTTCTGATCACAGTCTTGTGGCTGGGGGAATGGGGGACCGGAGTATCCCGTTCTGGCGCTTGCTGGGGGTCCCAGCGGTTGGATAGTTGAAAAATGCTAAAGGCTTGAATACCTCTTTAAAGGAGTTGTCTCATTTTGACAATCCCTTTTAAAAGTGAACCCGGCCTAGCAATTATCTTATCATCGCTTGTAAAACTTCAGTAACACCTCATAAAGGGGCAGACTGAGAGTCTTGTCCCTGGGGCACGAATATTTTTTTAAACTTATTTTGAAGTGACAATTGGGCCATGCACATGACCTCAGTCGCTGTGTATGTGGTGGGGAGGGGGGATTTTGTATGTAGGGTGCATATTTTTGCTTTTTAAATGTTGGTGGTTATTCTTCTACATATAGGAAGGGGAACTGCGATGCAATGCAAACTAGCAGTGGCTCTGTGGAGAGGCAGGGCTGAGACAGTAAATGGGCAGCTGTGAGAGGACAAGGGGGAGAGACTAGGTATCAGAGCTCTGTGGGTGCGGGTTTAGAGAGCAAATAGCGTCAGGGATGGGAGTGGGGCCAAAGGGGATACGCACCCTGACTGGGGCTCTGTGGAGGGGCATGGGGGAGACAGGTGGGCAATAGCCATGTGGGAGGCCAAAGGGGAGACACTAGGTGTGCAGAGGGGAACATTAAGAAAAAAAAAATTGATGCACTGAATCTGCTGATTTTACACAGCAGAGGCACTCACCAAGAAGCAGTTCTAGCCACTGCTTCTGGCTCCTGCAGGCTCTAAGATCTTACCTCCGCTGCAACACGCCTAGACGAAGTCTCCAACTCCTCTTCACACATCGCACCTATGTCACTGGTGAAGCCACCAGACACAACATTTATTCATACCCCTGACCAGATCATTAAAATAATTCAGACTCCCAGTCAGATTCCTAAAATAATTCAGACCCCTGAATTAATTTACACACCCAATCAGAACCCCAAATTTATTTAGCTTCCCAACAAGAACCCTAAATGAATTCCGTTTCCCGACCAGGCCCTTACATTAATTCAGACTCTCAACCAGACCTCTAAATTGATTTAGCCCCCCGAACATACCCCTAAATTAATTTACACCACCAATAAGACCTTCAAATTAATTCAGTCTCCCAACCAAACCCCAAATTAATTCAGACTCCCGACCACACCCCTAAATTAATTCAAAGCCCAGACCAGACCCCTAAACTAATTTACACCCTTAATAAGACCCCTACATTAATTAAAACCCCAGACCAGACCCCTAAACTAATTTACACCCTTAATAAGACCCCTACATTAATTCAAACCCCAGATTAGACCCTTAATTAATTCAGACTCCTAACCTGACTCCTAAATTCAGACCTTAGACCCCTAATTTAATTTACACCCCAATCAGACCCCTAAATTAATTTGCACCCCAGACCAGTCCCTCCCTCCAAAAAAATTCAGACCCGTTTGTACTTAACACTCTTGGGTCCTCTTGCCTCCACTTCAGGCCTGGCGCATTATCTCCTCTGGGTGCCTCTACTCCTTTGGTACCTCTTCTACTCTGACGCTAGGGCCCCTGATTCACAAGACTGATGCTGGTCAGCATCAGCATGTTGTGTGCGCCAGCATCAGGACTTTGTATGAACCGTAGCACTTAACGTTGTGATGCTAGCCAGTGTCAATTCTGTGAAGAAGGGCCCCAGCATTAGCTACTTTGGGGAAGGGAACGGGCCCTGCAATATAATGTGGTTTATTCTGCTCTCAAAGTTAACTATGGGCAGCAGTGGCTGTGGTGACAGTGGCGACGTGCTGGCCCCCCTTTTATTTTTCTTGCCTGGGCCCCTAATGGGAGTATCAGCTGTACAGCCCTTATGGCGGACCTACATTTGCCACCTATACTGTGGATAGATGATAAAAAAAATTTGTAGGACAACACTTTTAAAGAGATGCAAATCATGTAGACCGGCACTGCACATCGTCTTTTTTTGAACCCGCCTAGTTTGTCAAATAGGAACGGTCAGTCACTGGCTGAATAATCCTTTTCTGCTGAAGTGACATGTGAGCAGCCGCTTGTCACTTCCTGCATAAGGCCTAATTTACATGAGCATGTCCGTTTTGCGTGCATAAAAAATGCAGCGTTTTTCCTGCATTACAGTTTCAGTGCATGTCTGCGTTTTTTACACGCGTATGTCATCCGTAATTGTCACGCGTTTTTTACACCAGCAAAATAAACTGAAGGAGGTGTTTTTATTTTCTCATCATCTGTTCAGCAACTGTTGTGTGAAAAACGCATCCGCTGTCCGTGATTTTCACGCACCCATTGACTTCAATGAGTGTGTCATGCGCAAAAAATGCATAAGTATGGGGCATGCACTGAGTTTCACACAGCGGACCAACGCTGCGTGAAAACACTGAATGTCTGAATTGCCCCATTGAATTGCATAGGTCCGTGTGACGTTCGTTGTTTTAACGCGTGTAACACGGACGTGAAATACGCTCGTGTGAATAAGGCCTAAGAGGAGCAACACTGGATCGCTGAAGTGTGGGATTATTGTGTTTTTTTGGTTTTTTTTTGTAATTCGCTGTTTTAGGGACCTTGGCTATCATTGTAATAAAGGATTGTCTTTTATGAGGAACTGTGGCTATTAGTATTATGGAGGGCTGTAGTTACTATTGTGAAGACCACTCTTAATAGGCAATGCTGAACAACTCGCACTAATACTGCAACGTCAAAAGTTGGCAGACAGAATGTAAATTCAGAATTAAAGAGGTCATATATTGGTATTTGGGGAACATAGGACTTCTTGATTGACTTTTCATAAATTTTCTTTGGTGGGGGGACAACAAAACGACCATTTTTTTTAATATATCTTTTTTATGACATTCGTCTTAAGGTATAAATATTAAGGTAATTTTATTCTACTGTTTATTACAATTGTGGCAATGCCATATATGAAGTTTTTTTAATGTTTTGCTCACGACCTGGGCAGCTTACTCTTCAGGCCTCTTCCGGCCTGTGTGGTCGGTGGCTCAGCGCAGACAGGCGCATTGACATCAGTGCATCGCACCAGCCTTCCTGGACATCAGGGGTCAGTGAGTGAATGGTGGAGCAGGGAGCTGACTGCTCCCTGTGTCACCATTGTACTCAATTATATCTGCGTCCTGAGCATGCAGATACAATTGAAAGAGGTGCCAGGCGACTGCTCATATGGCGCTGAAATTGCTGCACACCAAAAAGAAAACAGAAGCGCTAAAAAAATATGTTCTGACCCATCTGGGAGTGAAATCAGACCAAAAATTCCCATTGAAATAAATGGGGAGCAGAAAAAACAGCACCAAATGCTAAAAGCGCCAAAAAATTTACAGCTTGGAAACGTGATGATTTTGAAGGGAGATTTAGCTTTTGATTTTTAAGCCTCAACTTAACCCCTTAACGCCGAAGGACGGATATATCCGTCCTCAGCAGCTGCTAGTTCGTGCAGGAGGATGGATATATCCGTCCTGTGATCGCGCGGGTACTGACCGTTTACCCACGCGATCAGCGGCAGGAGCACGGCTGTTATAAACAGCCTGGCTCATGCTGCAACTGCCGGAATCGAAGCACGCGCCGATTCCGGCAGTTTAACCCATTAAATGCCGCTGTCAACAGTGACAGCGGCATTTAATGTGTTTGACAGAAGGGGGAACTCCCTCTGTCTCCCGATCGGCGCCCCCGCAAACAAATCGCGGGTCGCCGTCGGGTTTCCATGACAGCCGGGGGTCTAACAAAGATCCCCAGGTCTGTCTTCAGCATCTGCCTGTTAGGCGATGCCAGAGGCATGACCTAACAGGTTGCCTGTCAGTTTTACACTGACAGGCAATAATGCTTTGGTATACGAAGTATACCAAAGCATTATATATGCGATCGGCACATCGCATAGTGAAGTCCCCTGGTGGGACTAAAAAAAAAAAAGTAAAACCGTTAAATAAAGTTTGTGAAAAAAAAAATAAAAAAAATTACAGTCAAAGTCAAATAAAACTACTGTTTTGCCCCAAAAAGTGGTTTTATTTAATAAAACGGTCAAAACAAATCACACATACACATATATGGTATCCCCGCGATCGTAACAACTTGACCAATAAAATGAACACATTAATTAAACCGACGGATGAACGGCGTCCAAAGAAAACGCAAAAAACAACGGCAAAATTCTCTCTTTTCTCCCATTCCCCCCATAAAAAATAAAATAAAAGTTCATCTATAAGTCCTATGTACCCCAAAATAGTACTAATGAAAACTACACATTGTCCCGCAAAAATCAAGCCCACGTACGGCCACATCGACGGAAAAATAAAAAAATGACGGCTCTTGGAATGCGGCGATGCAAAAACAAGTAATTTTTTTCTAAAAGGGTTTTTATTGTGCAAACGTAGAAAAAACATATAAAACCTTTACATATTTGGTATCCCTGTAATCGTGCCGACCCATAGAATAAAGTTAACATGTTATTTACGCTGCATAGTAAACGGCGTAAATTTATAGCGTGAAAATCAATTCTGGAATTTCTGCTTATTTTCAATTCTCTCCTAAAATAAAGTTAATAAAAGTCAATCAATATGTTATAAGCATCTAAAAATGGTACAATTACAAAATACAACTCGTCCCGGAAAAAACAAGCCCTTATACGGCTATGTCGACGGAATAAAAAAAGAGTTACGACTCTTGGAATGCGACCGTGGAAAAACAAAAAATAATCCTTGGTCATTAACGTGCAAAATGGCCCGGTCATTAAGGGGTTAATACCGTGTGGACATATCCTTAGAGAAGCAGAATAAAGTCTTATTTACACTTTTTTAAACAAACGGTCAAGACTCTGGAAATTATGATGGCGTGTAGACTATTACAGTTATAGTATATATATCAGGACCATTCTAATACACATATTTGATTGTAACACCTATATATAAGCAGTTTTACAAACGAATGACATCATGCTTTTTATTTCTTTAGTTCATTGTCTGTGGTCTTTCCTTTACAGATGCCACCACTAGATGGTAGTCTTTTATCAACAAATGAAGGTTGAGACTGGAATCACACATGCAGTTTATTATTATTTTTTGCCGTTTTTGGAGCAATACACATAAGTGGATCCAAAGTGCAAAAGTACAAAAGCAAGACTGATATGTCTCCTCTCGTTTGTATCCACTGCTAGTGGTCTAATTTAAAGCCTGGAGTCTTATAAACAGTTTTAAGGACAATATGTGACTTGCCAGAAATTGCCTTATCTTCAAGGTTGTCAACCTCCACTTTAGTAATTTCTGGACAACTGAGCTAAAAATCATGGACAGACCAAAATTTTTACGGACACATTACAAAATCATTGCCTGTGCAGTGTGCAGTGTGCTAGGAGTGACTCACTAATCTAAACCCCGTTTCCAACTTTCCCCTGCTAATGTAGCATAGGAAAGCTGCAAGCGGGGCTATGATTGGTGAGTCCGACTCCCTCATCACTCACTCCACTCACTCACCCCACCACCGCTGCCGCTATGGCCTGTTTTAGACAAAGTGTGGCCCTGGGCAAAAGTTAAAAGTGGGGCCCCAAATACTGAATTACTGTGTCAATAATGCAGTTAATTCAGAAGGCAGTGTGTAGAAAACTGCATTTCTGATTTCTAGTGCACCAAGGAGTGTTGTATGCCCCAAAGCATATGTCCCCTCTCTCACACAAAAAAATTATCTATATACATATACAGTTATTATATCATACAACTATATCAGATTGTATTACCTGAATACTGTTACTGAACACAACTCACTAATATAAGACCAATACTACCAATAATAACACAATATAAGGTACAAATTATACTGCCACACCATAACCACATAGTGACTGAATAATACCTCCATACTGTTACGGAATAATACCGCCACACCATAACCACATAGTGACTGAATAATACCCCCATATTGTTACTGAAAACCACTACATCATAACCACATAGTGACTAAATATTACCCCCATACTGTTACTGAATAATACCACCACACCATAACCAAATAGTGACTGAATAATACCCCCATACTGTTACTGAATAATACCGCCACACCATAACCAAATAGTGACTGAATAATACCCCCATACTGTTACTGAATAATACTGCCACACCACAACCACATAGTGACTGAATAATACCCCCATATTGTTACTGAATAATACCCCATACTGTTACTGAATAATAATGCCACACCATAGCCAGTTAGTGACTGAATAATACCCCTATACTGTTACTGAACAATACCACTACACCATAACCACATAGTGACTGAATAAAACCCCTATACTGTTACTGAATAATACCGCCACACCACAACCACATAGTGACTGAATAATACCCACATACTGTTACTGAATAATACCACCACACCATAACCAAATAGTGACTGAATAATACCCCCATACTGTTACTGAATAATACCGCCACACCACAACCACATAGTGACTGAATAATACCACCATACTGTTACTGAATAATACCACCACATCATAACCAAATAGTGACTGAATAATACCCCCATACTGTTACTGAATAATACCGCCACACCATAACCACATAATGACTAAATAATACCCCCATACTGTTACTGAATAATACCCCATAATGTTACTGAACAATACCACTACATCATAACCACATAGTGACTGAATAATACCCCCATACTGTTACTGAATAATACCGCTACACCATAACCACATAGTGACTGAACAATACCCCCATATTGTTACTGAATAATACCCCATACTGTTACTAAATAATACCGCCACATCACAACCACATAGTGACTGAATAATACCCCTATACTGTTACTGAATAATACCACCACACCATAACCACATAATGACTGAATAATAGCTCCATACTGTTACTGAATTATTCTGACACACCAAAACCACATAGTGACCGAATAATACCCTCATACTGTTACTGAATAATACCACCACACCATAACCAAATAGTGACTGAATAATACCCCCATACTGCTACTGAAGAATACCGCCACACCACAACCACATAGTGACTGAATAATACCCCTATACTGTTACTGAATAATACCACCACACCATAACCACATAGTGACTGAACAATACCCCCATACTATTACTGAATAATACCTCCACACCATAACCACATAGTGACTGATAATACCCCCATATTGTTACTGAATAATACCCCATACTGTTACTGAATAATAATGCCACACCATAGCCAGATAGTGACTGAATAATACCCCTATACTGTAACTGAACAATACCACTACACCATAACCACATAGTGACTGAATAATACCCCCATACTGTTACTGAATAATACCGCCACACCACAACCACAGTGACTAATAATACACCCAATACTGTTACTGAATAATACCTCCACATCATAACCACAGAGTGACTGAAAAATACAGCTATATTGTTACTGAATAATACTACATACTGTTACTGAATAATACCGCCACACCATAACCAAATAGTAACTGAATAATACCCCCATATTGCTACTGAACAATATCACTACACCATAACCACATAGTGACTGAATAATACCCCCATACTGTTACTAAATAATACCGCCACACCATAACCACATACTAACTGAATAATACCCCCATACTGTTACTGAATAATATCGCCACACCATAGCCATATATTGACTGAATAATACCCCCCATGCTGATACTGAATAATACCACGACACCATAACCACATAGTGACTGAATAATACACACAATACTGTTACTGAATAATGCCACCACACCATAACCAAATAGTGACTGAATAATACCTGCATACTGTTACTGAATAATACCACCACACCATAACAAAATAGTCACTGAATAATACCCCATACTGTTACTGAATAATACCACCACACCATTACCACATAGTGACTGAATAATACCCCCATACGGTTACTGAATAATACCACCACACCATAACAAAATAGTCACTGAATAATACCCCATACTGTTACTGAATAATACCACCACACCATAACCACATAGTAACTGTATAATACCCCCATATTGTTACTAAATAATACCTCCACACCATAACGACATAGTAACTGTATAATACCCCCATACTGTTACTGAATAATACCACCACACCATAACCAAATAGTGACTGAATAATACCCCCATACTGTTACTGAATAATACCCCATACTGTTACTGAATAATACCTGCATACTGTTACTGAATAATACCACCATACCATAACCACATAGTGACTGAATAATACCCCCATACTGT
Organism: Rhinoderma darwinii; assembly: GCF_050947455.1. Lineage (NCBI taxonomy): Eukaryota > Metazoa > Chordata > Amphibia > Anura > Rhinodermatidae > Rhinoderma > Rhinoderma darwinii. The sequence goes on along the minus strand of NC_134691.1, from coordinate 151,512,902 downwards.
TACTGAATAATACTTCCATACCATAACCACATAGTAACTGTATAATACCCCCATACTGTTACTGAATAATACCATCACACCATAACCAAATAGTGACTGAATAATACCCCCATACTGTTACTGACTAATACCACCACATCATAACCACATAGTGACTGAATAATACCCCATACTGTTACTGAATAATGCTTCCATACCATAACAACATAGTGACTGAATAATACCCCCATACTGTTACTGAATAATACCGCCACACCATAACCACATAGTGACTGAATAATACCCCCATATTGTTACTGAATAATACCACCACACCATAACCACATAGTGACTGAATAATACCCCTATACTGATACTGAATAATACCACCACACCATAACCACATAGTGACTGAAAAATACCGCCATACTGTTACTGAATAATACCACCACACCATAACCACATAGTGACTGAATAATACCCCCATACTGTTACTGCATAATACCACCACACCATAACCACATAGTGACTAAATAATACCCCCATACTATTACTGCATAATACTTCCATATCATAACCACATACTAACGGAATAATACCCCCATTCTGTTAATGAATAATAGCGCCTTCAACAGGAAGGAAGCATGTAGGAGCACCTTGCAGCTCCGCCCCCTGACCATGTTCATACGACGCTGAAACCCTAGAGTGGACCCCTTCTGCCTCTCCTCCCTGTTTCTCTGGCTCTCCAGCTCCCTGTGCTGTGCCGGACTTGGCTTTGCTTGTGTACCTGGAAAGCACTGACATCAACACTGAAAGGCATCAATGCTGAACGATTCCATCACTGAACGGCCTTGCATTGCATGGTCTTTGGCGCCCTCTTTTGCTTGTTTCCAGTTACCGAAGTGGCGTAGGCTAGCTGAGGCCATTAACACAGTTTGGTGCATTATGTTTCTCCTCCTGCTGGCTGAAAGTCATCTAAGTACTGTTATATACTTTATTATATGCTATGCTCTGTAGATCACATGGCTTTGTCTGTATTGGCAAAATAGACCATTTTCAGGCATACATTGCTGGATTTCTCAAATATCACCCTATGCTTTTGTTATAAGAAATAACCTGCATGTGTATTCTGCCTAATTGGATTAAGCCAAGGGGATGCCAGCCAGAGTAAATGCTTAATATTATCAGAGTCTCTGTTGTTTCCAGGAGATGTTTGCATTATATATAACGTCATGAGAGACTGTGCTCAGTCCAGAAAAATGCACTTACATACTCTCGTTAGAGAACTTTGAGAAGATAGAGAAGATTTTTTGAATCTTGGCCATTAAAGCAAGTAGGCTGTAACCTTCCATGGAGCCTTTTTGAAGTTTTTTGTTTGTCCACTCTTCCATTTTTTTGTGCCACGTTGGGGATGCACTTTAGCGTGGGGATTTATTCAGTCCATTTGAGGACTTTTAGAGGCCTGAATCTATCTATTCCTGATCATCTTCACAGAAACAGGTTGGCGGCCTAAATTTTTCTGACGGCGGGAGGAGGGGAAGATCTGAAGTCTAACTGGTCTACTGGTTTTCAAATGGACTTTAATAGACTCTTTTTGGTTATATTTGGTTTTATATTCCATAAATATCCCATAACATCTTAAAAAATATGTGCGAGGCTTGTATCAGTTTCGGCTTTAGTATCTGTTATAGTTGATGGTTAAAGTACCCAGAATAATAGAGGTCAGCATTAATAAGGTAGTGGGGTGATTGGGGAGCAGGGAGGGGAGAAGTAGAAGGTGGGAATGGGTAATGAATATTAAAAACTTAACCTCAAAAAATGTGAGGGAATATATACTAAAGGGAGGAAAAAAAATAAAAGGAATATAGGAAAATGCCTGCAAAAATTAGCAGTGAAAATTCAATAATAAGAAATGATTTAAGCATAATCACAGAAAGATATGCGAAAGTGGAAAGTAGGGTGAGTTCCCTTGAGGATGAAGTGAGTCAGCTTAAAATAGAAGTTAAGGGCCAGTCAGAAGGTAATAAATCTCTTAAAAATAAAATCATTGATATGGAGGATAGGTCAAGAAGATGCAATATAAGATCATTGGGCTTCCCGGAAGGGATTGAAAAAACTGATTCTGAGGCTTTTGTTCAGAACTGGATAAAAGAGAAAGTTAGGGCAAATAATTTGTCTCTAGGATTTGGAATAGATAAAGCACATAGAATACCTGCTAAGCCATTATCCTATGGCACTAAGCCGAGGGCAATTATTGCAAGAATCCAGAGTTTAAAAGACAGGAATATCATCCTAAAGAAAGCTAGAGAATCACAGAATTTATTATTTAATAACATGAAAATATGCATATACCCAGATTATTCTTATGAAACACAACTAAAAAGACAGGCGTTTACTCCAGTGAAGAAGAAAAAATTAAATTTGGCAGGAATCAAATATTCCCTAATGTACCCAGCAAAGTTGAGGATTGTACACCAGGACAAAGTCAATTTTTATTCCTCCCAGGAAGAGGTTGAAAAATAGTTAGACTCAGAGGGTTCAAAATAATTATGTATTTATTCACAGGTCAAACGTGGGAACTTGTTTAGTAGAGAGGCTTGTTAGAAAATACAACACGGTGGGAAGGGGAAAGGAAGAGAGGGGGGGGTAAGACAGGTATGGATGACAAAAACAAAACTATTTTTTCAGGTAATAAAATTAAGTTGTATAATTTGGGGGCCATTATTAAGGAATCCCCACAGGACTGTCAATTTAAACATATTGAATCCTACGGATGAGAATGAAAATAGTGGTTTGGAGTGTTCGAGGTTTGGGTGAGAAATTAAAGAGGTTCACAATTATGGGGTATATAAAATCTAACTTTCCTTCAATTGTTTGTTTATTGAAAACGCACTTAACAAAAGAGACGATTAATAGATTAGAGAATAGATGGTTGGTGGGCACAACAATTCCATTCTACACGCACCTCGTATTCTAGGGGTGTTAGTGTACTTATTCACATGGGCACACAATGCAAAATCTTTGATAAGTATATAGATGAGGAAGGAAGGTTTGTTTTCCTCCACTGTAGATTAAAAGAAACACTAGCTATTTTAGCATTTGTATACACTACAGTTCAAAAGTTTAGGGTCACTTAGAAATTTCCTTATTTTTGAAAGAAAAGCACAGTTTTTTTCAATGAAAATAACATTAAATTAATCAGAAATACACTCTATACATTGTTAATGTGCTAAATGACTATTCTAGCTGCAAACATCTGGTTTTTAATGCAATATCTACATAGGTGTATAGAGGCCCATTTCCAGCAATCATCACTCCAGTGTTCTAATGGTACATTGTGTTTGCTAACTGTGTTAGAAGGCTAATGGATGATTAGAAAACACTTGAAAACCCTTGTGCAATTATGTTAGCACAGCTGTAAACAGTTTTGCTGTTTAGAGGAGCTATAAAACTGACCTTCCTTTGAGCTAGTTGAGAATCTGGAGCATTACATTTGTGGGTTCGATTAAACTCTCAAAATGGCTAGAAAAAGAGAGCTTTCATGTGAAACTCGACAGTCTATTCTTGTTCTTAGAAATGAAGGCTATTCCATGCCAAGAAACTGAAGATTTCCTACAACGGTGTGTACTACTCCCTTCAGAGGACAGCAAAAACAGGCTCTAACCAGAGTAGGAAGAGAAGTGGGAGGCCCCGCTGCACAACTGAGCAACAAGACAAGTACATTAGAGTCTCTAGTTTGAGAAATAGACGCTTCACCGGTCCTCAACTGGCAGCTTCATTAAATAGTACCCGCAAAACGCCAGTGTCAACGTCTACAGTGAAGAGGCGACTCCGGGATGCTGGCCTTCAGGGCAGAGTGGCAAAGAAAAAGCCATATCTGAGACTGGCTAATAAAAGGAAAATATTAATATGGGCAAAAGCACACAGACATTGGACAGAGGAAAATTGGAAAAAGTGTTATGGACACACGAATCGAAGTTTGAGGTGTTTGGATCACACAGAAGAACATTTGTGAGACGCAGAACAACTGAAAAGATGCTGGAAGAGTGCCTGACGCCATCTGTCAAGCATGGTGGAGGTAATGTGATGGTCTGGGGTTGCTTTGGTGCTGGTAAAGTGGGAGATTTGTACAAGGTAAAAGGGATTTTGAATAAGGAAGGCTATCACTCCATTTTGCAACGCCATGCCATACCCTATGGACAGCGCTTGATTGGAGCCAATTTCATCCTATAACAGGACAATGACCCAAAGCACACCTCCAAATTATGCAAGAACTATTTAGGGAAGAAGCAGGCAGCTGGTATTCTATCTGTAATGGAGTGGCCAGCGCAGTCACCAGATCTCAACCCCATAGAGCTGTTGTGGGAGCAGCTTGACCGTATGGTACGCAAGAAGTGCCCATCAAGCCAATCCAACTTGTGGGAGGGGCTTCCGCAAGCATGGGGTGAAATTTCTCCCGATTACCTCAGCAAATTAACAGCTAGAATGCCAAAGGTCTGCAATGCAGTAATTGCTGCAAATGGAGCATTCTTTGACGAAAGCAAAGTTTGAAGGAGAAAATTATTATTTCAAATAAAAATCATTATTTCTAACCATGTCAATGTCTTGACTATATTTACTAGTCATTTTGCAACTCATTTGATAAATATAAGTGTGAGTTTTCATGGAAAACACAAAATTGTCTGGGTGACCCCAAACTTTTCACCGGTAGTGTATGTACCACCTCCGTTTTCATCCGTAGGGTTTAGGAAATTGTATTTATGTTGGGGAGAAACGACTGTCCTGTGATGGTTATCGGAGATATGAACTGTGTAATGGATGAGGCCATGGAGAGTTTTAACCCTGAAAGAGGCCCTAGAACTTCGGCAAAACCACCTTTGGCCAGAATGAGCGAAGAGTTGGGCCTGTTGGATATCTAGCGGCTTAAAAACCCACAAAATCAATGCTCTTCTTGTTATAATGTATCACATCACACAGTGTCACATATTGATATGGTGCTGTGCAGCGATTCCTTCCTCACGTTAAATGGGAAAAAATTACATATGACACCAGAAGTATCATTCCCCGGTTGTAGTGTTCTTTAAATCTGAGGATAGATCATGTTTCCCAAAAAGTATTAAAATTAATCCGTACTGGTTCACTTTGATACAAAACTTGGATTTAATAAAAGCTCAGCTTAAAAGTATGATAGAGATTAATTGGGGCGAAGCTCCTGATTTAACCCCTTAATGACCAGCCTATTTTAGACCTTAATGACCAAGCCATTTTTTACGTTTTTCCATTGTCTCATTCAAAGAGCTATAACTTTTTTCTTTTTTCGTCGACATAGCTGTATAAGGTCTTGTTTTTTGCGGGACAAGTTGTAATTTTTAATAGCACCATTTTGGGGTACATAGAATTTATTGATTAACTTTTATTAACTTTTTTTTGGGGGGAATAGAAAAAAAACAGCAATTTCGCCACACTTTTTTTGCATCCTAAATTTACGACGTTTACCGTGTGGTACAAATAACACAATAACTTTAGTCAGTGGGTTGTTGCGATTGCAACTATACCAAATTTGTATAGTTTCTGTATGTTTTACTACTTTTAGGCTGGATTCAGACGAGCATGTTACGTCCGTAAAGGACGGAACGTATTTCGGCCGCAAGTCCCGGACCGAACACACTGCAGGGAGCCGGGCTCCTAGCATTATAGTCATGTATGATGCTAGGAGTCCCTGCCTCGCTGCGGGACAACTGTCCCGTACTGTAATCATGTTTTCAGTACGGGACAGTAGTTCCACGGAGAGGCAGGGACTTCTAGCGTCGTACATAAGTATGATGCTAGGAGCCCGGCACCCTGCACTGTGTTCGGTCCGGGACTTGCGGCCGAAATATGTTCCGTCCTTTACGGACGTAACATGCTCGTGTGAACCCAGCCTTACACAGTGAAAACACTTTTTTTTCAAAATTATTTGTTTTTGTCTCCATATTTGAAGAGTCGTAACGGTTTTATTTTTTCGCCGATGCAATTGTAGGAGGGAATTTTGGAGTAGATGCGACTTTTTGATCACTTTTTATCACATTTTTTTTAAGGCTGGATTCAAAGAAAACAGCAATTTTTGCATGTTTTTTTATTTTATTTTTTACGACGTTCACAGTGCGGGTTAAATTTATAGTTGGGGTCGTTACGGACGCGGCGATACCAAATATGTGTAACTTTTTTACTTTCTTTTGTTTGTTAATAATAAAGCAGTTTGTAAGGGAGAAAAGTGGGTTTTTCATTTTATTTTTTTTCACATTTTATTTAACTTTTTTTTAAACTTTTTTACTAGTCCCACTAGGGGACTTCACTATGCGATTATCCGATCGCATTTATAATACAATACAATGCTTCTGTATTGCAGTGTATTATGCCTGTCCGTGTAAAACGGACAGGCATCTGCTAGGTCATGCCAGAGGCATGACCTAACAGGCATACACTACAGGCAGACCTGGGGGCCTTTCTTAGGCCCCCAGCTGCCATTGGAGACACAGACACTCTGCAATCTTATCGCCGGGTGTCAGTGGGATGATACCAAAACCACTCAGACGCAGCGCACGCTATTGAGCGCCGCATCTGCGGGGTTAAACGGGTGAGATCGATACTTATATCGATCTCACCCGTTCGAGCAGGGATGCCCCCAGCCCTCAGCTACCTCTGCTCTGTTTATTTATTCCGATGCAGTGACGTAAAAAGGCTATTGCATCAGAATAAAGCCCGTTAGTGACCGACGTAAAAACACTATGGGACAGTCACTAACGGGTTAATAGTGTGGGAAACAATAAAGGTGTTTATTAGAGATATGCTCTTTGGGAATATTGTCAAATTAAAACGTGAATATAATAAAGTTGAATGGGAAAATAAGACCAGAAGATTGTGAAAAAAATTACATTAAAAACTCAACGGTAGCCCTCTTGAGCGAGTGTGAAAAATCCCAGAACGAATACAAAGAATGTTTACTGAACAAAGCTCAAAATAAAATTTACTTTTAGGGAAAAAAAAGTTTCTGTGAAGCAGGTAGCCCAAATAAGATGTTAATGAACATTATTAAAAATCAAAATAAGGGTAACAATGTTTTAGCGTTGAGGAACAGGGCAGGCTTAATAATTATAGATGTCTCTATGATTAGAGAAGAATTCTTTGAATACTATTCAAATTTATATAAGTCCGAGGTAAAGTAGAGCGACGTACAGTTAGAGGAGTATTTGGACTCTATCCCCTGGACTCAAATATCATGCGCTCAAAGGGAACAGAATTAGGCCTCCCAGTTACTATGGAAGAAATAACAAGTGCTTTTAAGGGGGTAAAGGGTAATTCAGCACCGTGTTTGGATGTGTTTCCTTTTGAGCTGTAAAGAAAATATGAGGAGGAATTTCTTCCGGCACTATATAGGACACTGTGCTTATCAATAAAGGCAGGTAAACTGCCAACTACTATGACATAAGCAAACATTATATTAATATTAAAAAAAGATAAATGCCCAGAAAAGGTGGACTCATATAGACCAATCTCACTGTTAAATACAGACGTTAAACTTTTTGCAAAAGTCTTGGCAATTAGATTGGCAAAAATAATCACAACGGTAATTCATGAGGATCAAAACAGAACAGGTAGAACAGTGCGGCAAAGTGTCCGACGAGTCTTTGGTAATATTCAGGTGACTTCTGAGGGGGATCCCTGCTCCATCCTGTCTTTGGACTCAGTAAAAGCGTTCGACAGGGTGGAGTGGGGATACCTTTGGGCAGTGTTGAGGAAAATGGAATTTGGCACACTTTTTATTGGCTTGGTTAGATTACTATATACCGGTCCCAGAGCTAATATCCGGGTCAATGGGAAGAATTCAGAGGTTTTTTTTCTTAAAGTGGGGTACGAGGCAAGGCTGTCCTCTCTCTTCCCTGTTATTTGCCTTGGCGGTTGAACCCTTGGCCAATCTAGTCAGGACAGACGAGTGCATTGAGGGATTTGGTGCTGGGGGGAGAGAGAGGAAAAAATTGTCTTCTATGCAGATGACTTACTCCTGTTTCTGAAAGATCCAGAGGGTAAATTGGAGTATGTAATAGCCAAAATTCAGACGTTTTGTTTTTTCTCTGGTCTTGAAATTAATTGGCCGATCCACGTTGTTGTCCCTTGATAAAAGAAATGTAATACTACAAAATAAAATAAAAGTGATTTATCTGGGACAAAAATTTAAATATCTAGGAATTTAAATCTCCAATGAGATAGAAGATTTTGTGGCTCTTAACCTTACCCCTATGATAAAAGAACTGGGGGAAAAAAACAAAAATTTGGGGTAAACTACCTATATCAAAAGCTGACAGAATTATTCTGATAAAAGCAGTAGTATTACCTAAATTATTGTTTACTTTTGGAGTATGCCCAGTCTGGATCCATGATATTCACTTCAAAAGAATTATGATTATGTTCAACGAACTTATATGTGGGAGGAAAAGGGTTCGAATAAAACTAGACTTTTTATGCCTTCCAAAGACAAGAGGCTTCACATTCCCTAAAATGCGCTTGTATTTTTTGGCAGCCCAACTACTTTACATTAAGGAATGGGACAAGGATATATTTTTGCTGTGGTTTATGTTTAAGACCAAAGGTCAATAATCCAATTTTTTTGAAGTGTTAGAGTACGGCCAATTACTATCCGGTGTACTAGCAACTGTGCCAACAGCCCGTCATCTACATGACTGTTGGACTCTCATGGGTAAAATGCTAGGAAGGAAAAGTTCAATAGAATTCTCGCCTTTACGGCATAATTCATAGTTAGAGCAGCTCAAGGATATTTCAGAGCTTCCTATCCTAAGACAAAAAGGAATAAGGCGTATACTAGATGTAGTGGAGGAGGGAAAAATTAGATCATAAGAGCAACTTTCGGTTTTTGATCTATCCTCAAAGGAAAGGTTCTCCTATGCTCAATTAAAACACGCCCATGATCACTTGGACAATAAATTGATCCTTTATAAGGATGTTATGAATGGCTTCTATTCAAGATTTTTCATCCTAGAAGTAGGGGTCAAGGCCCTATCTAATATCTATAAAACATTGTTAGAGGTTAATTCAGATAAATTTGATTTTAGGAGTATTGAAAAATGGGAAAATAATCTAAAATGTGTAGGGAAGTTAAAATGGGATATTATATATAAAAACATTAGTAGAGCCTCATTAACCCCTTCCCGACATTTGACGTATCCATACGCCAAAGTCGGGTAGGGGAAGAATGGAACGGGCTCACGGAGTGAACAATGTTTGTTATAGCCGACACTTCAGAGTAACGTGCGGCATCGCGCTCGAGCGCGATCCGGCTCGTTTAACTAGTTAAATGCTGCAGTCAATAGCGACCGCACCATTTAAATCGTTAGAAAGAGGGGGGCGACCCCCTCTAACACCTCATCGTGCCCCCGGGGGGGGGGCGATGGTTGCAATGGCTGCCTGGGGGTCTAATGAAGCACCCCAGGTCCGCCATCGTTGTGCACCTATTAAAAAAAATTGAAAAGTTAAAAAAACTCCCCTTTTACCATTTTCCCCCTAGATAGAGCACAGTAAAATAAATAAACATAATTGGTATTGCCGCGTCCGTAAAAGTCTGAACTATTACAATATATCATTGTTTAACCCGCACGGTGAACGTTGTAAAAAAAAAATTGTAAATGCCAGAATCTTTATTTTTTGGTCACCTAATCTCCCACAAAAAATGTAATAAAAAGTGATCAAAACATCGCATGTACACCAAAATGGTATTATTAAAAACGACAGCTTATCCCGCAAAAAATAAGCCCTCAAACCACTTAATCGACGGAAAAATAAAAAAGTTATGGCTCTCAGAATTTGGTGACACAAAATAAATTTTATTTTTTACACTTAAATTTTTACTTGTAAAAGCAGTAAAATATAGAAAAAACTATATATATTTGATATCGCCGTAATTGTATTAACCCACAAAATAAAGTTAACATGTTGTTTTAATTGCACAGTGAATTCCGTAAAAACGGCGCACAAAAAACGATGGAGGAATCACTGTTTTTTTTCATTTTCTACCTCACAAATAATTTTTTTCCTGTTTCCTAGTACATTATATGGCAAAATAAATGGTGCTACGAAAAACTACAACTCGTCCCACAAAAATCAAGTCCTCATAGTACTATATAGACGGAAAAATAAAGACGTAATGGCTTTTGGAAGGTGGGGAAGAAAAAACGAAAATGAAAATCTGAAAATGGGCTGCGGCGGAAAGGGGTTAAACAGGAATCACCAATTGATACAATTCAATATAGTTCACAGACTTTATTACACTCCGGTGTTTCTGAATAGAATCTATAAAACAAAGTCATCTAACTCTCCCAGATGTGGGGTAGAGGCCGACTATATGCACATCCTATGGAGCTGTCCGTAAGTTGTAAAATTTTGGGTAGCAATTTTTAACCCCTTCCCGACATTTGACATATCCATACGCCAAAGTCAGGTAGGGGAAGTATGGAACGGGCTCAGAGTAACAAGCGGCATCGCGCTCGAGCGTGATCCCGCTCGTTTAACTCGTTAAATGCTGCGATCAATAGCGACCGCAGCATTTAACATGTTCCCGACCGCTGGCTGTGTTTTTACGGCAAGCGATCAGGGTCTCTGAAGTCCGCCGTATAGACTAATTACGGCGGCACTTCAGAGACTGTGCACGCGCGATCGCGTGCACACAGCCCTGTGCCCTGGCTGTTGCTAACAGCCATGGGCACTGTGCAGAGTGTCAGGGGCCAATCTTTTGGTCCCTGAACATGTGATCGCTGTGATCACAGCGATCACATTTTTCTATTTTGACATTTCTGGCAGCAAATGTCCTGCCTTTTTTCTTCTACTCACACATTGTTTCAGTGTGAGGAGAAGAAGATACTTGAGAGAATTGCTGCCAGAATAATACTGTGAAAAAAAATACAGTGTTACACTTCAATACATTCTTTGTATAGATAGATTTCTATCTATCTATACAATCTATCCATCTATCTTTTTTTCTATCTATCTACCTTTCTATCTTTTATTATATTAGAATAGGCAGGTAGGGAATATATAATTATATATATATAGCAGAAAAAGAATGGCGACAGCACACTGCGACACCAATGCCACCTAAACCACTAAATATAAATAAATATGCACTAAAGCTAAATTTACTTATAATAGGGAGGTTCTTAGTGCACATTTTGATCAAAAAGTGTTTGCCCACCTGCCACGACAAGGTGACCTCTGTAAGGTGGGAACCTACGCTGCACATACACCCAGAGCTGGGACTAAGCCTACATATATACCTGTGGATGGTAGGATCCAGCATTGAACTAATTAAAATCACCCAGGGCAGAATGGGAGGAGTGCAAGAACAAAAATGGAGGCAGTCACTAACCCCACATATATGGATCACATAAACAACAAAAATTTGAACAGCACATATATATATATCCACATACACTACCATTCAAAAGTTTAGGGTCACTTAGAAATTTCCTTATTTTTGCAAGAAAAGCACAGTTTTTTCCAATGAAGATAACATTAAATTAACCAGAAATACACTCTATACATTGTTAATGGGCTAAGTGACTATTCGAGCTGCAAACGTCTGGTTTTTAATGCAATATCTACATAGGTGTATAGAGGCCCATTTCCAGCAACCATCACTCCAGTGTTCTAATGGTACATTGTGTTTGCTAACTGTGTTAGAAGGCTAATGGATGATTAAAAAACACTTGAAAACCCTTGTGCAATTATGTTAGCACCGCTGTAAACAGTTTTGCTGTTTAGAGGAGCTATAAAACTGACCTTCCTTTGAGCTAGTTGAGAATCTGGAGCATTACATTTGTGGGTTCGATTAAACTCTCAAAATGGCTAGAAAAAGAGAGCTTTCATGTGAAACTCGACAGTCTATTCTTGTTCTTAGAAATGAAGGCTATTCCATGCGAGAAATTGCCAAGAAACTGAAGATTTCCTACAACGGTGTGTACTACTCCCTTCAGAGGACAGCAAAAACAGGCTCTAACCAGAGTAGGAATAGATTAGTGGGAGCCCCCGCTGCACAACTGAGCAACAAGACAAGTACATTAGAGTCTCTAGTTTGAGAAATAGACTGCTCACAGGTCCTCAACTGGCAGCTTCATTAAGTAGTACCCGCAAAACGCCAGTGTCAATGTCTACAGTAAAGAGGCGACTCCGGGATGCTGGCCTTCAGGGCAGAGTGGCAAAGAAAAAGCCATATCTGAGACTGCTAATAAAAGGATAAGATTAATATGGGCAAAAGCACACAGACATTGGACAGGGGAAGATTGGAAAAAAGTGTTATGGACAGACGAATCGAAGTTTGAGGTGTTTGGATCACACAGAAGAACATTTGTGAGACGCAGAACAACTGAAAAAATGCTGGAAGAGTGCCTGACGCCATCTGTCAAGCATGGTGGAGGTAATGTGATGGTCTGGGGTTGCTTTGCTGCTGGTAAAGTGGGAGATTTGTACAAGGTAAAAGGGATTTTGAATAAGGAAGGCTATCACTCCATTTTTCAACGCCATGCCATACCCTGTGGACAGCGCTGATTGGAGCAAATTTCATCCTACAACAGTACAATGACCCAAAGCACACCTCCAAATTATGCAAGAACTATTTAGGGAAGAAGCAGGCAGCTGGTATTCTATCTGTAATGGAGTGGCCAGCGCAGTCACCAGATCTCAACCCCATAGAGCTGTTGTGTAATTGTGCTGTAATTGCTGCAAATGGAGCATTCTTTGACGAAAGCAAAGTTTGAAGGAGAAAATTATTATTTCAAATAAAAATCATTATTTCTAACCTTGTCAATATCTTGACTATATTTTCTAGTCATTTTGCAACTAATTTGATAAATATAAGTGTGAGTTTTCATGGAAAACACAAAATTGTCTGGGTGACCCCAAACTTTTGAACGGTAGTGTAAATATATATAATATATATATAGCAATAGCGGTTTATTTTTTTGTTAGCGGTAGTGTAGATATATATATATACCAGTTAGTTTGTGTGTTTATAAAAAAAAAAGTTTGTTTAGTTAGTGACGTTATGGCGAGGAAGTATTTTAGTACTGAGGAGGTATACGCCATGCTGTGGTCTGAGTCTGAGACCGCATCAGAGATGGCGTCAGAGTTGGAACCTGTTTTAGGTAGTGACGATGATATCGTCACTTCAGGTTCATCTTCAGGGGACGTTATCCCTGATGCAGTTGAAACTGCAGAACATGGAAGCGCAGGGCCTAATAGCGCTGTAGCACGGGACAGCCTGGTCCCTCCAGCTCAGGCTCTTGTAATTTATATGCCGCTCAGTATATAAGGCAGAAACCTTCATCCATCCATGCCAGAGTTTGGACGCCCACCAATTTGCAGAAATTAAATTTTTTTTTGGGGCTCACCCTAAATATGGGTATTGTCAAAAAGCCCTCCATTAGGTCTTACTGGTCAACAATACCCGCCCAAGCCACCCCAGTGTATTCTGCAGTAATTCCCAGGTCTCGTTATGAGACAATAATGAGGTTCCTGCACGTCAATGACAACGCACAGGCCCCCCAAGTACCGATGCAAACCGTGATCGGTTGTTCAAAATAAGACCAACTTTACACCACTGAGCAGAATGTAAGCGTGGACGAATCCTTCCTCAACTTCCATGGAAGACTTAGCTTTCGCCAATATCTACCTTCCAAAAGGGCAAGATATGGTGTTAAGCTTTACAAATTGTGTGAAAGCGGATCAGGATATGCCACCGCCTTCAGGATTTATGAAGGGGCGGGACCGCACATGAAATGTTCCTGGATGCTCCCCTGATCTTTCCACCAGCAGTAAGATCGTGTGGAAGATAATGCACTCCGCATCACAAGGGGTACCACCGGTACTGCGATAATTTTTATTCCAGTGTGCCCCTGTTTAGGCATTTGCATGCTGCAAGGACTGGGGCATGTGGTACCATGCGCAAAAACCGAATTGGTTTTCCACAGCAATTAGTGGGGAAGCGCATGTTAAAGGGGGACTCCTGTGCTTATGCATCTGAGGAATTGCTGGCGGTCAAGTACAGGGATCGCAAAGATGTGTAAGTACTAAGCACAATACATACCGCAGGAACAGTGACAGTGAGGGAAAGTGGGACAACATCGGACAAGCACAAACCAGTGAGCGTGTCCGAATATAACAAGTACATGGGGGGGATTTAAGCGACCAGGTTTTACAGCCCTATATAGTAACACGCAAAACAAGAACATGGTACAAAAAAGTGGCCATTTATCTATTACAGGTGGCAATCCACAATTCATTTGTGCTCTATAAAAAAAAACAGAGGCAGAGACACATATCTGGATTTCCAGGAGAAATTTATCGTAGGCCTCATTTTTGATGTTCAGGACACCAGAGAATGCAGGGGCGTAGCTAGGGGGGGGCAAGCGGGGCATGTGCCCCGGGCGCAGTTCAGAGGGGGGCGCCAGCGCCCCCTCCTCCTGCACTATAATTGTACCTGTGTCGCAAGGACACAGGTACAATTAGAAGCAATGAATGACGGGGCACGTTCCGTGCCCGGCCATTCAGCGCCTTTCCACCAATGAAGCGACTGGTACCTTTTGTACCAGTGACGCTTCCGTCGATGAAAGGCGCTGACTGACCGACTGGCAGGGAAAGTCATCCTGCCCAGCCAATCAGCGCCTTTCATAGACGCCGCATTCAATCCCTGGAGACCTGCGCAGAAGAGAGCAGGTCTCCATGGCTGCCGGACGGCGTAGGAGCGGGAATAAGGTGAGTTTGAATATTTTTTATTTATTTTTTAAATTGTAATAGACGTGTGTGTCTGTAACTGCGGGGGGGACTTTGTCTACACGGAGGACTATATCCACAGGGCTGGGCTATATACAGGGGGACTATATCTACAGGGCTGGGCTATATACAGGGGGACTATATCTACAGGGCTGGGCTATATACAGGGGGACTATATCTGCTGGGCTATATACAGGGGGACTGTATCTACAGGGGGGCTATATACAGGGCTGGGCTATATACAGGGGGACTATATCTGCTGGGCTATATACAGGGGGACTATATCTACAGGGGGACTATATCTACAGGGGGGCTATATCTACAGGGGGACTATATCCAGGGGGGCTATATACAGGGGGACTATATACAGGGCTGGGCTATACACAGGGAGACTATATCTACAGGGCTGGGCTATATACAGGGGGACTATATCTGCTGGGCTATATACAGGGGGACTATATCTACAGGGGGACTATATCTACAGGGGGACTATATACTGGAGTGGGCTGCTGGGCTATATACAGGGGGACTATATCTACAGGGGGGCTATATACAGGGCTGGGCTATATACAGGGGGACTATATCTGCTGGGCTATATACAGGGGGACTATATCTACAGGGGGACTATATCTACAGGGGGGCTATATCTACAGGGGGACTATATCCAGGGGGGCTATATACAGGGGGACTATATACAGGGCTGGGCTATACACAGGGAGACTATATCTACAGGGCTGGGCTATATACAGGGGGACTATATCTGCTGGGCTATATACAGGGGGCTATATCTACAGGGGGACTATATCTACAGGGGGACTATATACTGGAGTGGGCTGTCTATAGAGCACCATATACAGGGGTGGGCTATATAGTATATAGCCCCCTGTAGATATAGCCCACCCCTGTATATGGTGCTCCATAGATAGCCCACCCCAGTATATAGCCCCCCCTGTAGATATAGTCGCCCTGTATATAGCCCAGCCCTGTAGATATATTCCCCCTGTATATAGCCCACCCCTGTAGATATAGCCCACCCCTGTAGATATAGCCCCCCTGTGTATAGCCCACCCCTGTATATATAGCCCCCCTGTGTGTATCCCAGCCCTGTAGATATAGCCCAGCCCTGTAGATATAGCCCAGCCCTGTAGATATAGTCCCCCTGTATATAGCCCAGCCCTGTAGATATAGCCCCCCTGTGTATAGCCAAGCCCTGTAGATATAGCCCAGCCCTGTAGATATAGCCCAGCCCTGTAGATATGGTCCCCCTGTAGATATGGTCCCCCTGTAGATATGGTCCCCCTGTATATATGGTCCCCCTGTAGATATGGTCCCCCTGTAGATATGGTCCCCCTGTAGATATGGTCCCCCTGTAGATATGGTCCCCCTGTAGATATGGTCCCCCTGTAGATATAGCCCACCCCTGTATATAGTCCCCCTGTAGATATAGCCCACCCCTGTATATAGTATCCCACAAATAGCTCCCCCCTATAGTGCTCCATAGAAAGCCCACCCCTGTATATAGCCCCCTTGTACATATAGTCCACCCCTGTATATAGTGCTCCACAGATAGCCCACCCTTGTATATAGTATATACAGGGGTGGGCTATCTGTGGAGCACTATATACAGGGGTGGACTATCTAGTGGAGCACTATATACAGGGGTGGACTATATGTACAAGGGGGGGGCTATATACAGGGGTGGGCTATCTGTGAAACACTATATACAGGGGTGGACTATATGTGGAGCACTATATACAGGGGTGGGCTATATCTACAGGGGGGCTATATACATGGTTGGGCTATCTGTAGAGCTCTATATACAGGGGTGGGCTATATCTACAGAGGGCTATATACAGGGGTGGGCTATCTGTAGAGCACTAGGGGGAGTTATTTGTGGGACACTATATACAGGGGTGGTCTATATGGGGGCACTATCTACAGGGGGCTCTATGGCAGGCACTATCTACAGGGGGCACAGTGTGTGTGTGTGTGTGTGTGTGTGTGTGTGTGTGTGTGTGTGTGTGAGACACGGTGTATGGTGCTATTATAATTAGAGGTGCAGTGTATGTCACTATTATATTTAGGGGTGTAGTGTGTGGTATAATGATAACTTTATATTTATTTATAGGTGCAGAAATGTTGGAAAAGTGAGAAGCTGAAGACATGTGAGCGGCAAACTGCAGAAATGGGCTGTGACCGGAAGAAGTCATCATAGAGGTCTGGACCAAATGGAGAAAAAGAACTAGAATCTGAGACGTCACCGGTGAGTAACCTAATGTAAATGTTTATTCTGCCTCTAATCAGTAATGTAGTCACTGTATGATCTGCAGCAAGATGATGGGTGGTATGATTATGATAGGATTTATTTTTTGTGAAACGGCATCTCCCAGCATATCCTTATCATTGTTCGGGCCATGCTGGGAGCTGTAGTTTTACACCGTACACACCTATATGGCAGGGGTTGCACTAAATTGAGCTGTATTCGTGCTGGTGTTGTATATATGTAGTGAGCTTGCTTCTGGGGCTGTATATAGAACCATATTGCTTGTAAAATGTACAAATAATTTTATGCTCGTGTTACATAAAAAGAAATGACACGTCGATTGGTAGAGAAAACAAACACGGCGAGGGGGAAGGAGATGTCGGGAAAGAGGTTGGGGGGGGGCGCCAAACTAAATCTTTGCCCCGGGTGCTGGAGAACCTAGCTACGCCTCTGGAGAATGCCCCCAGTCTGAGGATGCCACGCGAATGACTGAAAGACACTTCATCAGTCGGATTCCCCCAACACCAACTAGAAGCAACCCCCAGAAAAAGTGCCGCGTCTGCAGAAAAGACGGGCACCACAAAGACTCCCGATATTTCTGTCCCTCATGTCCCTCGCAACCAGGCCAGTGCATTGACCCATGTTTTAAAAAATACCACACTGTTCTGAATTATTAGATTTTAGTTAATTAGTTGAAAATATATTTGCCCTACATTACATTTTTATTTTTCTCCCTATTTTACTCCAAGGGTGAGGGAGGGAATGGGTGGGTGGGTAGGTGGATGTCATGTTTGCATATTTTATAAAGTTCATCTGCTGAAGAGCTCCATTTGCATAAACCTGCAATTTCTTATTTTAGAAAACCCCAAAAAATAAATTCCCATTATACCCCTTGATGAATATTTTGGGATCTCTGCTTCAAGAGCAGATATTTTGGAAGTGTTATAGAAACTCTGTTGAGTTTTGTAAAACCAGGTTTGAAAAAAGGCGATTTGTGAAATAAGCTTCTTCTATCGTTCGCCCTCCTACATCTCTATGTGATAAATAAAGCACACATATTTGGTATCCCCATGCACAGGAGAAGTGGAAGAATGTGAAAGGAGATTAATTTTGTCCGTGGTCTATACTGTGTGTGAAAAATGCTAGCATAAACTGACGCATTTGCTAAAAAAAATGCTAATTTTATTTTGTTCCATCTTATTCATGAAAACTGGACTTTCTAAAAATATGATAAACCCCTTGAAGAAAACCTTGTGGGGTCTACTTGTGTGAATGAAGTCATTTATACGGTGTTTCTAATGTTTCAGCAGCATTACGCCCCCCAGAATACAGTATGCGGCTCTAAAATCAAATGCAGAATTTACTGGACCGAAAAGGCCAAAAAGCCTGCTTTTATGCCAAGCCCTGGCACATGCCCGCACAGTGAATAAAGCACACATATTTGGTATCCCCATGCACGGGAGAAGTGGTAGAATGTGAAAGGAGATTAATTTTGTCCGTGGTCCATACTATGTGTGAAAAATGCTATCATAAACTAACGCAATTGCTAAATTCTTGCATTTTTTTCCAATTTTGCCCACTTTAGAGGAAAAAATAAAAATTATATATACTGACAAATGCCACTAAAACAAAGCCCTATCTGTCCTTTAAAAGAGTGTAAAATTCAAAGATGAACTTTATTCACCTGTAGATTTATAGTCATCTAAAAAGCGCATAGCAAAATTGTGAAATTTGCTCTGGTCATTTAGCTGTAACACAGCCTAGTTCTTAAAGCGAAGGTGTCACGTAAATTTTTTTTTTTATATATAATATTGCTTTTAGTTATTAAAATACATTTTATTTATTTGTGTTTTTGTGTTGTACTTTTTACTTTTTTCTTTCTTTTACTTCTCTATGGGGGCTGCCATTTTTTTTTTTCATCTCTGTATGTGTCGATTAACGACACATACAGAGATAGAATACGGCACACACATCCCCATAGAGAATGCGAACGGGAGCCGTTCCATTCACTATAGTGTACGCCGTCTGTGTGGGAACGGCGCAGGCGCCGCTCCTACACAGACCAAAAGGAAGGTCTTTGGTAGAGCGACATCTTGCGCCATTTTCATGTGGACCGGAAGCCGCGGCCGGACAGTAAGATGATGACTTCCGGTTGCGGCTTCCGGCCATATGTTCAAGGCAGCGCACACGCAAGGACTAGGAGCGGAGGCGGCAGCGGCGGCAGGAGCAGGTAAGTTATGTTTGTGTATGTGATGTGTGTGTATGTTAGTGTTATACTGTGTGATTACCACTGTATCTAATCCTCCTACACTGTGCATTCCCTCAGAAAATGGCGGCACACAATGTAGGAGGTTTGAAGATTCAACCCCCTCCTTCTCCTGGCACTAGCCAGGATAAAGGAGGGGGGATTGTGTGCTCCCTCTAGTGACCAGCACATGGAAATGTTATAAATTAGAATCTAATTTATAATATTTCCTGACTTGTGAAAAAATGTAAAAAATTAAAACAATCTGTAGTCACTTATATACTAACTGTGTAGTATATATGTGACACCCTCTAACAGCTCATCGCGCCCCCCCACAATGCAATTGCGGGGGGCGATGGTTGCTATGGCTGCCTGGGGGCCTAATGAAGCACGCCAGGTCCGCCATCTTTGTGCACCTATTAAGCTCTGCCTCCTGCAGGGCTTAATAGTTGCCTGTCAGAATGACGATATACTGCAATTCATTAATATTGCAGAATATCATGCAAGCGGTCTAACGATCGGTGGTTGAAGTCCCCTAGGGGGACTAATAAAAAAAAGTAAAAGTGAGTTAAATAAAGTTTTTTTAATGTAAAAATTTTTTTTTAAATTAAAGGTTAAAAAAAAAATCCTTTTCCCATTTTCCCCCTAGAGCATAGTAAAAAAATAAATAAATAAACATAATTGGTATTGCCGCGTCCGTAAAAGTCTGAACTATTACAATATATCATTATTTAACCTGCACGGTGAACGGCGTAAAAAAAATAATTTGGAAACCACAGAATCTCTATTTTTTGGTCACCTAATCTCCCACAAAAAATGAAATAAAAAGTTAGCAAAACATCGCATGTACACCAAAATTGTATTATTAAAAACTACAGCTTTCCCCGCAAAAAATAAGCCCCCATACCACTTAATCGACGGAAAAATAAAAAAGTTATGGCTCTCTGAATTACATAGTACATAGTACATAGTACATAGTACATAGTTTGTACGGTTGAAAAAAGACACATGTCCATCAAGTTCAACCAAGGGATGGGAAAGGGGAAGTGGGATGGGAAAGGGGAAGTAAAAAATTTCTACACATAGCAGTTAATATTTTTTTGTTCTAGGAAATTATCTAAGCCTTTTTTAAAGCCATCTACTGTCCCTGCTGTGACCAGCTCCTGCGGTAGGCTATTCCATAGATTCACAGTTCTCACAGTAAAGAAGGCTTGTCGCCTCTGCAGGTTGAACCTTTTTTTCTCCAGACGGAGGGAGTGCCCCCTTGTTTTTTGAGGGGGTTTTACATGGAACAGGATTTCACCATATTTTTTGTATGCGCCATTCATATATTTATATAAGTTAATCATGTCCCCCCTTAGTCGTCTTTTCTCAAGGCTAAATAGGTTTAGTTCTTTTAATCATTCCTCATAACTTAGATTCTCCATGCCCCTTATTAGCTTCGTTGCTCTTCTTTGTATTTTTTCCAACTCCAGGGCATCCTTTCTATGAACTGGAGCCCAGAACTGGACTGCATATTCTAGATGAGGCCTCACTAATGCTTTGTAAAGTGGTAATATTACATCCCTGTCCCGCGAGTCCATGCCTCTTTTGATACACGACAATATTTTGCTGGCCTTTGAATCAGCTGATTGACACTGCATGCTGAAATTTAGTTTATGATTTACAAGTACACCCAGATCCTTCTCAACAAGTGAATCCGCCAGTGTAGCTCCCCCTAGGACATATGATGCCTGCAGGTTGTTGGTACCCAGATGCATAACTTTACATTTATCTACATTAAACTTCATCTGCCAAGTGGACGCCCAAACACTTAGTTTGTTTAAATCTTCCTGCAATTCACAAACATCTTCCATAGTCTGAACTATATTGCATAGCTTGGTGTCATCTGCATAAATAGAAATAGTGCTATTAATCCCATCCTCTGTATCATTAATAAATAAGTTGAATAATAGTGGTCCCAGCACTGAACCCTGGGGTACACCACTTATAACTGGGAACCATTCAGAGTAGGAATCATTGACCACAACTCTCTGGATACGGTCCATGAGCCAATTCTCAATCCAATTACAAACTATACTTTCTAAACCTATAGTCCTTAATTTACCCATTAGATGTCTATGAGGGACAGTGTCAAATGCCTTTGCAAAGTCCAAAAACAAAATAAATTTTATTTTTTACACTTAGGTTTTTACTTGTAAAAGTAGTAAAATATAGAAAAAACTATATATATTTGGTATCACCAGTGGCGGATTAAGTGTACCATGGGCCCTGGGCTGTTAACACAACTTGGGCCCCCTCACACGCAATGCAACCCCCCCCCAACCTGCTGACACTGTACCCGTCAGTGCCACTGACCTGACGGATACAGGTTTTTGCACTAGATACAGCTGCTCTGTATTCAGGATATAAAGCAGCTGTATCTCAAAAAGTAAAAATAATTTTTAATAAAAAGTATTTAGAAAGTTGCACCAGACACTGATACACCGTTTTATTAAAGAAAAAGTCCATAATACCAATAATTTAAAAAAATTAACACCTCCTCTTTAAAGTGTAACTAAACGTTTAAAATTTTTTGGATATGTCATACTGATATGTCTGAATTTTTAATCGGATGGTGGTCCGAGCACTGAGAACCCCACCGATCGCTAAAGTGAAGCGGCAGAAGCGCACGATTGAATGCTGCGCCACTGATCGGCATTCCTCGGAGTGGTGTACGTCCATACACCGCTTGCTCGGCTTTCCGAGAAAAAGAGATCAGAAAGGAAGCGGCTCAGCAGTCATCTGAGCGCTTCTGCGACTTTGTTTTAGCGAACCATGGGGTTCTCAGTGCTCGGACCCCCACCGAGCAAAACTTCTGACATTTCACTATGACCTGTCAGAAGTTTTTTTAGACGTTTAGTTTCACTTTAAAGGTGTTTTCCCGTGAGGGAAATTTATGACATATCCTGTGGATCCTGTCCAATAGAAGTGAGTGCCACCTCTGGGACCCGCACCTATCTCTAGTACCGGGTCCCCTAAACCCTGTTCTACCTTTTTCTGCTATCGCTGCGTCCCGGCCACTTCCTGACTTCATGGACTTTCCATAACTTTCATTCAGTTCTTTAGGACTTACGGAAACAGCGTAGCTCAGCAAGCTACACTGTTTCCGTAACCCCGACCATGTAATCAGGATGGGGCCGGGAGGCAGCGAGAGCAGAAACACGTAGTAAGGGGATTAGGGGGCCCCGTTCTAGAGATAGGTGCGGATCCCAGAGGTGGGGCCTACATCTAGCTGACATTTATGACAAATTATGTGGTCCTGTGGATATGTCATACATTTCTCTCATGGGAAAACTGGAGGCTGTATGGGGGATTATATTGCAAGGGGAAGTGAGGTTGTCTGACTAACTGCTGGGGGCTCTAAGTGTCTGATTCTGACATCTCAGTGGGGGGGGGGGTAGCCCCCCCCCATAGAGCCCGTTGCTCAGACCCGCCTATACAGCCCCCAGAAGTTAGTCGCTCAGACCCCCCAGCAGTCAGACAATTTGACTTACCCTTGTAATATATTAGTAACTAGTGAGGGCTCTATGGGAAGGGGGGATTATACTAAATGGGGGGGGGTCTAACCATCTAAGTGACTCCAGAGGATTCCATGAAGGGGGGAATAATCCCCCATCCCATCCCCCATAGAGCCCTCAGTATTTCAGTATTTATTATACTGCAAGGGGGGGGGGGTTGAGCGTGTAACTGACTGCTGAGTGTCTATGGGGGGAAATTATTGTCCCCCCATAGAGTCCTCTGTGGTGAGTTACACGCTCAACCCTCCCTGCTGTATAATAAATACTGAAATACTAAGGGCTCTATGGGGGATGGGATGGGGGATTAATCCCCCCTTCATGGAGTCCTCTGGAGTCACGTAGATGGAAATGAAGATGGAGACGAACATGAACACTAACCTTCTTCCTCGTCGCTCGACCGCCCTGCTCGTCTGTTCGTCACTGGCGGTACGTGAAGCGTCAGAGGGGCGTGTTCTACCACGACTAGCAGACGCACGTCTGCTAGTCCTATCCAGCAATTGATATCCATCCCCCTCCTCCTCATCAGCACTAAGCTGGCGGCTGCATTCTGTTGCAGTCCGCCCGCCCCTCCCTCTCAATGGCCATTAACGGCGCTACTTCTCAACGGCCATTAGCGGCGCTTCCTCTGAAACGGCCATTAGTGACTCCTTAATAAAATGATGTGCGGTTCGGGCTGCGATGGGTCCCCTGGGAGCCTTGGGTCCCGGGCGGCTGCCCGAAATGCCCATATGATAATCCGCCGCTGGGTATCACCGTAATCGTATTGACCCACAGAATAAAGTTAACATGTTGTTTTAAGTGCACAGTGAATTCCGTAAAAACGGAGCGCAATAAACCATGGAGGAATCGCTGTGTTTTTCATTTTCTACCCCACAAATAATTTTATTCCCGTTTCCTAGAACATTATATGGCAAACTACAACTCGTCCCGCAAAAATAAAGCCCTCATAGGACTATATCAACGGAAATATAAAGACGTTATGGCTTTTGGAAGGTGGGGAAGAAAAAACGAAAATAAAAATCTGAAAGTGGGCTGCGGTGGGAAGGGGTTAAAGGCATTTCGGACCGTCATGAAGTGGATATTCTTTTCTCTCCCCAATTAGTTGTACAGGGAGATGATTCTGCTTTAAATGTACCTAGAGATAGGAAAAATTGTGTAATAAAGTTATTGTTTATTGCCAAACTTCAGATCGTCTGAAAATGGATCTCTGAGGGTATGTTCACACAGCTTATTTACGGACGTAATTCGGGAGTTTTCCGCCTCGATTTACGTCCGAAAATGCGGCTCGATAGCGTCGGCAAACATCTGCCCATTCATTTGAATGGGTCTTACGATGTTCTGTTCCGACAGTCATTTTTTTTACACCCCGCTGTCAAAAGGCGGGGCGTAAATAGACGCCCGCGTCAAAGAAGTGCCTGTCACTTCTTGAGACGTAATTGGAGCCGTTTTCCCTTGACTCCATGGAAAAACAGCTCCAATTACGTCCGTAATGGACGCAGCGAAAAGCGCCTGCACTTGCCATTATGTCTGAAATTGCGGAGCTGTTTTCTCCTGAAAACAGCTCCGTGATTTCAGCCATTATGGACGTGTACGTGTGAACATACCCTCAGGCTGGGTTCACACGACTTATTTCAGACGTATTGGAGGCGTTTTACGCCTCGAATAACGTCTGAAAAACCGCCTCCAATACGTCGGCAAACATCTGCCCATTTCTTTCAATGGGTCTTACGATGTACTGTGCCGATGACCTGTAATTTCACGCGTCACTGTCAAAAGACGGCTCGTAAAATTACAGCCTCATTAAAAGAAGTGCAGGACACTTCTTGGGAAGTTTTTGGAGCCTTTTTCTCATAGACTCCAATGAAAACAGCTCCAAAAACGGCTGTAAAAAAACGGCGCGAAAAACGCGAGTTGCTCAAAACACGTCTGAAAATCATGGGCTGTTTTCCCTTGAAAACAGCTCCGAATTTTCAGACGTTTTTGGTCACTACGTGTGAACATACCCTAAGGGTATGTGCACACGAGAACTGGCTTTTATGTCTGAAAAGACAGACTGTTTCAGACATAAAAGCTCCTCCTCGCATTATGCGAGGCGTCTTTGGCTGGGTTCACACACACTATTTACGGATGTAATTCTGGCGTTTTAGCCCCGAATTACGTCCGAAAATGCGGCTCAATAGCGTCGACAAACATCTGCCCATTCATTTGAATGGGTCTTACGATGTTCTGTTCCGATGATCATTTTTTTTACGCCCCGCTGTCAAAAAGCGGGGTGTAAAAAAGACGCCCACGTCAAAGAAGTACCTGTCACTTCTTCAGACGTAAATGGAGCCGTTTTCAATTCACTCCATGGAAAAACAGCTCCATTTACATCCGTAATGGACGCAGCGAAAAGCGCCTCAACATGCCATTACGGCTGAAATTATGGAGCTGTTTTCTCCTGAAAACAGCCCCGTAATTTCAGCCGTAACGGACGCTGCCGTGTGAACATACCCTTTGACGGCCGAACATTTGAGCTGTTCTTCATTGAATTCAATGAAGAACGGCTCAAATTACGTTTCAAAGAAGTGTCCTGCACTTCTTTGAGGAGGCAGTCATTTTACGCGTCGTCGTTTGACAGCTGTCAAACGACGACGCGTAAATGACAGGTCATCGGCACAGTACGTCGGCAAACCCATTCAATTGAATGGGCAGATGTTTGCCGACGTATTGGAGCCGTATTTTCAGACGTAAAACGAGGCATAATACGCCTCGTTTACGTCTGAAAATAGGTAGTGTGAACCCAGCCTAACACTCCTCTGGCTGTAAAAGTATGGATCTATAATGTGAAAACAATTATAAGATATGAAAAAATAAACAATAATAGTACCTCCTGGAGTAACCTTAAAAATTGCTACTGGGGCCAATGGTAGTGATTCTATTCCTATGTAATTTCTAGTAATTTTCGACTAGTCTGATTTCATGCCTGTCTTGGTGTGGGTAAGGGTGGGGGGCTTTATGGGGGGGGTGTCAAGGATTGTTTTAAAAGCTTTAAAAGCTTTATAAAGTGTGTATTGCAATATTCTGTTTTAAAAGTGATTATTTTCCTGTAAAAATTTCACTTTGTGTTGAAGAAAAATGTTACATTTAAAAAAAAAAAGAATAATAGCACCACACTATAACCACAGAGTGACTGAATAATACTCCCATAGTGTTGCTGAATAATACCCCCATACTGTTACTAAATGAAAACCATATAGAAGTAGATGACAGTTATACACAGGAACTTTGCCGACCATATAAATGATTACAGTACATTTATATCCAGTGACTCACAGGTGATGTTTTATCTGATTAGAGTCGTTCACTTTCCCTTTTTTTCTCCATCCGGCCCAGACAACTGTGACGACTTATTCTAGCCATGACACATCTCTGCAGAATTTGACACAAAGACATGTTGGTTTCTCGCTTTTCCAGCACGTTCCACACCTATGCCCCGTCCTTTAAATAAACTCGTAATCCATAGTGCCCCAGACAGTAATAATGATCCCACAATAAAAGTGCCCCATCAGTAACCATGCCCCCACACAGTAATAATGCCCCTTGTATATAGTGCCACACACAGCCCCCTGTAGATAGTGTCACACACAGCCCCCTGTAGATAGTGCCACACACCCTCTTGTAAATAGTGCCACACAGCCCCCATTTTGTACTTAGTGCCACATAGCCCCCCTTGTAGATACTGCCACACAGCCCCCCATGTATTTAGTGCCACATAGCCCCCCTTGTACTTAGTGCCACACAGCCCCCCACTTGCACTTAGTGCCACACAGCCCCCCTTGTAGATACTGCCACTGGCGTAGCTATAGGGGTCGCAGCCGTCGCAATTGCGACCGGGCCCAGAAGCCAGGGGGGCCCACGGCCCCCCGCACCACATCAATAAAAAGTTACTATAGTAACTCGGGCCGCGGGCCCCTGTTACTATAGTAACATACTTTACTTACCTTCCTGGTTCCGGATCGCAGCTGAGGTCCTGACGTCAAGCGCTGTGCGCAGCGCATGACGTCACAGCGCTATGCCGCCGCGCACAGCATCGAGACTACAGAACTCCCGCCGCGGCCGAAGAGGAAGGTAAGGTTAGCCCTGACTGGCGGGGTCTGACTCCCGGGACCCGCCAATTAGCTGTTTTGAAGGGGCCGCAGCACTCGTACGAGAGCTGCTCCCCTTCATTCCTGTCACTTCATTCCGGTCACACTGTGAATCGGTGTCGGCGAGTCACAGTGTGAGCGAGTAGTGAAATGAAGGGGAAGCAGCTCTCGTACGAGTGCTGCGGCCCCTTCAAAACAGCTGATTTGCGGGTCCCGAGAGACACATC
This sequence comes from Rhinoderma darwinii, assembly GCF_050947455.1. Taxonomy (NCBI): domain Eukaryota; kingdom Metazoa; phylum Chordata; class Amphibia; order Anura; family Rhinodermatidae; genus Rhinoderma; species Rhinoderma darwinii. The sequence goes on along the minus strand of NC_134691.1, from coordinate 151,485,687 downwards.
AGCTATTGATGGCCTATCCTGTGGATAGGCCATCAATGTTTAGGGACTGCACAACCCCTAAGCCTACGATGTATCAGGCTTAGGGGGCCCATGAGACAGGATCACAGATTGTGTGATCCTGTCTGCTGGGCCCTGTATCTAAGCCAATCACATGGTAGGCTTAGATACATGGCCCATGCGTGATCCTGTCTGCTGGGCCCTGTATCTAAGCCTACCACACTGTAGGTTTAGATACAGGGCCCCAGCACACAGTAATCTTATACTGTATAAGATTACTGTCTGCTGGACCCTGTAGCTAAGCCTACCTTGTGGTAGGCTTAGATACAGGGTCCCACAGACAGTATCACACATGGGCCCTGTATCTAAGCCTTAGGGTATGTGCACAGACACTAATTACGTCCGTAATTGACGGACGTATTTCGGCCGCAAGTAAAGGACCGAACACAGTGCAGGGAGCCGGGCTCCTAGCATCATACTTATGTACGATGCTAGGAGTCCCTGGCTCGCTGCAGGACAACTGTCCTATACTGTAAACATGTTTTCAGTACGGGACAGTTGTCCGGCAGCGAGGCAGGGACTCCTAGCGTCGTACATAAGTACGACGCTAGGAGCCCGGCTCCCTGAACTGTGTTCGGTCCGGTACTTGCGGCCGAAATACGTCCGTCAATTACGGACGTAATTAGTGTGTGTGCACATACCCTAACACATGTGTTACTAATCATGTTTTGTGTGTTTTCTTACAGGTTCGTTCGTTGGACTACGGCGGATTCCAGGACTACTTCGATGACGGCTTTTTTTTTATTAATAAGAAGGTTAATGAGGGTTGTGTGGGTTTTTTTTTTATTTCAATAAAATATTTTTTCTATGTCTTTGTGTTTTTTTTTTAAACTATATTACTACCGCCTTAGTAATGGCCGCCGGCTGATTGACAGCATCCATTGCTAAGGCGGGGCTTAGTGTTAGCGGATGCAGAGGCTAACACTAACCCCCTTTATTACCCCGGTACCCACCGCCACCAGGGGTGCTGGGAAGAGCCGGGTACGATCCAGTACCTGACCATCTGTAGTGATGGTCGGCCACTGGGGTGGCCGCAGGCTGGTATTATCAGGAGGGGAAAGGCCAAAAACAGTGGCACTTCCCATCCTGGTAATGCTGCCTGCTGCTGCTTTATTGTATCTGGCTGGTTATGAAAAATGGGGGGGACCCCACATCATTTAAAAAAAATAAAATAATAATTGGAAAGAACGATTTCGGGTCCCCCCCAATTTTCATAACCAGCCAGATACAACACAGCAGCAGCAGGCAGCATTACAAGGGTGGGAAGGGCCACTGTTTTTGGCCTTCCCCAGCCTAATACTACCAGCCTGCGGCCACCCCGGTGCCTGCCCGTCACTACAGATGGTCGGGTACTGGTTTGTACCCGGCTCTTCCCAGTACCCCTGGTGGTGGTGGGTACCGGGGTAATAATGGGGGTTAGTGTAGCCTCTGCACCGGCTAACATTAAGCCTCGCCTTAGTAATGGAGGTTGTCAATCAGCCAGCGGCCATTACTAAGGCGGTGATAATAAAGTTTAAAAAGATACAAGCACATAGAAAAAATATTTTATTGAAATAAAAAAACAACCCTCATTAACCATTTTATTGAGAATAAAAAAAACGCCGTCATTGAAGTCCTCGTATCCGAAGTCCAACAACCGAACCTGTAAAAAAAACACAAACACAAAAATAATCAGTAACACATAAAGAAGCAAAATTATTATTCTTACCTATCCTGGGTCCAGCGCTGGAGCCGCAATGTCAGCGAGCTGGGCCCTGTATCTAATCCTATCATGTGTGATACAGTCTGCTGAGCTGTGTATCTAATCCAATCATGTATGATACTGTCTGCTGGGCCCTATATCTAATCCGATCATGTGTGATACTGTCTGCTGAGCCACTGTATCTAATCCTATCATGTGTGATACTGTCTGCTGAGCCACTGTATCTAATCCTATCATGTGTGGTACTGTCTGCTGAGCCACTGTATCTAATCCTATCATGTGTGATACTGTCTGCTGAGCCACTGTATCTAATCCTATCATGTGTGGTACTGTCTGCTGAGCCACTGTATCTAATCCTATCATGTGTGGTACTGTCTGCTGAGCCACTGTATCTAATCCTATCATGTGTGATACTGTCTGCTGGGCCACTGTATCTAATCCTATCATGTGTGATACTGTCTGCTGAGCTGTGTATCTAATCCTATCATGTGTGATACTGCCTTCTGAGCCACTGTATCTAATCCTATCATGTGTGATACTGTCTGCTCAGCCACTGTATCTAATCCTATCCATAGTTTATAGGGTCGTAGTGCTATAGATATGCTATGCTGTCTCATATACACACTTTTTTTTGGGGCGGACACATATGTATTGGGGCTATTTCCCGGACATTTTAAGCCCTGAGCGTATGTTCACACGGCAGCGTCCGTTACGGCTGAAATTACTGTGCTGTTTTCAGAAGAAAACAGCACCGTAATTTCAGCCGTAATGGCATGTGCAGGCGTCTTTTGTTGCGTCCATTACGGACGTAATTGAAGCTGGTTTTCCATGGAGTCCATGGAAAACGGCTCCATTTACGTCTGAAGAAGTGACAGGCACTTTTTTACGCGCCGCCTTTTGACAGCGGCGCGTAAAAAAAATGACCGTCGGCACAGAACATCGTAAGACCCATTCAAATGAATGGGCAGATGTTGCCGACGCTTTTGAGCCGCATTTTCGGACGTAATTCAATGCTAAAACGCCCGAATTACGTCCGTAAATAGTGTGTGTGAACCCAGCCTTAGTGACGCCCCGGCTGCTAGTGCTGCATTGTTGGGTCACTTAGGAGACCCAGCGATGCAGCTGAAAGCGGACCGTCGGCCATGAGAAGTTTGTGGGGGGGGGGCCCAGTAAGAATTTTTGCATCGGGGCCCATGAGCCTCTAGCTACGCCCCTGGATACTGCCACACAGCCCCCCCTTGTACTTAGTGCCACACAGAGTGGAAATCGGTAGCCTACCACTACCACTTTCCACTCTGCCTGACGTGACACACCATTAGGAGCAGGTCATGCGGTGGTGGTCTGAGTGAGGTCGGTGCCGGCCTGGGAGTGGACCGGTCCATTCACCTGACCTGACAAAACTGGTCCACTCCCGGTCCGGCACTGGCCTAACTCAAACTGTCATTCACTTGTTGGTCTGCATATTTTCAAATTCCACAGAAGTCAAGCGGAATCTGAAAATATGTCGGTGGCCTACTCTCCCTTTGCACTGCGCATGCACATTTTTGCGCATGCTCAGTGCAACTTTCCGGGAGAATGAAAAAAAATCCTGGACGTTTTTTTTTTTCTGCCGGACACTATGGACGGCAGAAAAAAAACACTCTTTTTTGCGGACTCTCCGTAAATTTACGGACAGTTGGCAACACTGCTTATCTTGAGACGCTTGCTAAGAAACTGTTCTATCTTGCACAGTCCAGATGTCCATGAGGAAAAGGATTAACAGCCCTTTCCTTCCTTCTGTAAGATGTGGCTCTCCACAATGGTGTTGCAAGGGCCCGATGCAATAAGTACCCTTTTGAGCACCTGGTGCAATAAGTACCCCTTTGGGGTGGAAATTTTTCCTAACATATTATATCTCCCTCCAGTTTAACCCGTGCCATCGCTTGCATAGACATAGGATTACAGCAGGTCGGGTGGCCAATTGGACCTAACGAAACATTATACCTTTACTGATTCAGGGCAACCCAAAAAGGCCAGGCAGCAAACTATAATAGTCCCTCTTCCTTCAGAGGGACACAGAAACATCAGGAAACAGAAGCATTCATTTCAGAAACAGGTCCCTATGATTTTTACTTTGGAGTACCGGGTCCAGAGAGGACAACTAGCTGGGCATTGACGATAACAGACACAGGCACATGGACCAGCACCTTGTAGGAATAGTTCACTATAATGCAGTCCATGGAACCCGCTATAGGATGATCTGGCTCCTAACCGTTATCCTCCTACCAAACACAGCAGCAACGGTAGCAGCAACAGCTCCTTCATCCGTTTATCACAACAGCTCTGGCGGCATTGCAAGCCTCCATCTGGTGAAGGCACCTGACTGATCTTCAATCTTCACTGGCCACTGGAACCTAATAAAGCAGGGTACCCAAATCCCCTTTTGGTCCATCAGTCAGGGTGAACTCGATTGGCTCTCCAGCATGCAAGTTCTTTAGGCATTCAGGCATACCTGGCCAGAGAAGGTACTTCCGGTATATAGATAGTCTCGCTCACAGAGGTAAGCTAAAGCCTCTCCACTTGTCAAAACACACCACTGTGCCTTGAACTCTCTGCTCTTGGGCGGCCTAATTGTTGGAAAATGCATTTGATAATTTATCGCATGTGTTCATGGGCAGGATGCTGCAAGAGTTTAGAAAGGGGTAAATGATCTGTTTCTATGTTAACCTGATAGTCCTTAAAATTTTTAGCATGGTGCTGGTAAACAATTGGAAGATTGACCCCCTTCCCGATACTCTCTGGGGTCAGACAGGGTGAGGCTGCTCCAAGCCTATCTGTACCCAATCTTTAGCATTAAATATACTTACCACTTTTCTAGCGAGCGCCATTACAAGCATCATTCATAGCTATAACGATTATCACTAGAGAGAAATGTGTAATACATTTCTGATGGATGGAAAAAAATTCTGTCAGTCAGAAAATCCATCCAAATATCCACTGACGGTAGCAATAAACGATCGTCTCTTACTAGTTATACAAAAAAAATCAGTATTAGTTAACACATTAGATTAGATTTAGGTTCTGCACGAGCAGAGCAGCTGTATCTAAAAAAGTAAAACTAATTTTTAATAAAGACTAATTAAAAAGTTGCACTAATCACACTAACAGGCCTGTTTATTTAAAAAAATAATAATAAAAAATTACACCCAAAGGAGTACATAGCACTTAAGGAAAGGTTTAAATGTAGGAAGGGAGTCAGAGTGGATCTGAGGTCACACTGTGTGCCTGGAACATTTGTGTAGTTTTAGTCAGGAGAATGTAGGTCCCAGGGAACTGGCTCCAATAAAGACAGTCAGAGCCGGGGCTGTTTGCGCAGTAAGTGCATGAGAGACAGTGAGACTGAGCGGAGATCTGAGCCTAGATTGTCATTGAGAAGCAAGCCAGTGGGCTACGGGAATAGCTAAGAGAGTGAGAGGGATCCTGGAACTGGAGACCCTCAGACATTGAGATTGAGAGATAACCACAGAGGCTGGTGAGTCTGAGAGTTTGTCTGCAAGGGAGCCAGTGGATCAAAGTCAAGGAGTGAAAATACAAGTACTTATAAATTGCAGTACCCTTAACCCTTTAAGGACACGGCCAATTTTGGCTTTGAGGACAGAGCAATTTTTTTACATTTCCCCTCTTTGCATCCCGAAGCTCATAACTCTTTTATTTTTTGTACGACATAGTTGTATGAGACTTTGTTTTTTGCGGGACGAGTTGTACTTTATGTAGGTACCATTTTTTGGTACAAATACATTATCGTTTAATTTCTATAAATTTTTATTTTAGCGAAAATACAGAAAAAAAGCAGTTCCGCTGCAGTTTTAATATTTTTACACCATACACCGATCATCATAAATAATGTTATAAATTTGTTGTACAGGTTGTTACGGTCGTGGCGATACCAAATATGTCTAGATTATTTCATGTTTTGGGAGTTATATTTTAAAAAGTTTATTTATTATAAAAAATGTGTGTTTCTGTGTATTTTTTTTTACTTTTTATTTATCATTAATTTTTTGTTACATTCATTTAACATTTTTTTTTAATCCCATAAAGGGATTTATCATTTTTATTTTTATTTTGTAACTGTAATGTACTGGCATAGATCTATATGCCAGTACATTAGCCTGTGTACTGATCGTACACAGGCAGTTGTTAGGGCAGACCTCAGTATGCCCTAACAGGAAATATGTTCAGACAGCCCTGGGGTCCTTCAATGGACCCTGGGCTGTCTGCCCATACGAGTTGTGGGCTTTGATCGCGTCACAGTTATTTTCTGTGACGCGATCAATGTGCAGTCCACCCTCTTTGAACGCCGCGATCAGCTGTCATCGCGGCGTTCAAAGGGTTAACGGCGGAGAGAAGATGTTTCTCTCCTCTCCGCTGTCAGAGCGGGGTCGTGGCTGTGTATTACAGTTGTTGCCCCGCTCTCGATCGCGCGCACAGACGAGCACAGACGGCTGTCACACAGGACGAGTAGTGCTGCGTCCTGTGTTGGCAACCAGTTAATATCCCTATTGTTTAGCTTTTTTCCATAAAATTTTTATTGGAAATTTTTGAAAAAGGATGAGGGAAAGGAGCTGAATGAGCTATCGAGCCACAACTTCCATTTGGTCAGTAGCATAGAGCATCTACAATAGGCTCCTGCAAAGGTCAATTAATGCCAACAATTGTTATTGACACCTTTAATGATCATTTGCAGATTTGGATGACAATCATCTTTCCAGTGATGGGCAATTTGTAGTCGTGCTGTTATTAAGGCATGAGAGATGATTGTGGTGTGATCATTAGGTAACAGTTCAAGACCAATTCCCAGTAATGCCAAGGCTGGATCTGGTGAAAGCCGTGTCTCGCATAGCCCAGACAGCATGTCAAACACCTCATGCCATAATCTATTCACCACAGGGCGTTCCCACCAGAGGTGGGTAAATGTTCGAAGATTAGATTTACATTTCCAACAAAGAGTAGATAATCTAGGAAAGATTTTTTGTAATTTCATCGGAGTGAAGTACCAGTGGTAAAATATTTTCCTAGTTTTCTAGGTGTCAAATACATTTAGAAGTTTTAGAGAGGTAGCTAAAAGATAATCTCCATTGTTCGTCAGAAATTTTTAGTTCACGCTGTGCAGTGAAACAAGCTGGGCATGAATAAAGGGAAGTGTATGACACTGATTGGTAAGCGTGATAAACTTTTCTTTAGAAAGGCCCACTTGGTTAAACGAAGAAAAAAATACGCCCAGTTGCGAATTTAGAAAAAATTTGCATAAATCTAAAAATTATCAGAACTTTGTTAATAATAATAAATGTATTTAAAAAAACAACAACACAGTAGTTATCAGCATCAAAGCGTTTATTAGATTAGGTAGGAGATAGGGAAGTATTAAACTGGTGACAGAGCCTCTTTAAGCTCTGTGCCTCACAATGTTTTTCTTGTTTGCACATAAATTATCTGCGACATGCCAACGGGGGTACCTTCCCATTACAGACAGCCGCAGGTTGATTGGCAGCCTGTTTAGAGAGTATTCCATCATGGATTAGCAGGACGTAACCAAAGAAGGGGAATTATATCACTCTTCTTCCCCCTCTCCCCTTGGTGTGTCTGTCTCAATAAAGCTTTAGGTCTGTGATTTCCACTTCCTTCCTCCAACTTCCCACTCCCTCATCTTCTATCACTTGTCTTTTGCTTTTTTATTGACAACTTATTTGAAATAAAGATATTTTTTTAAAAACTTACTGTAATGATGGGGGTAGGGAAACAGACAAGTGAGCCCTAATCTACCCGCCACTCAGTCCCTGCCTACTTGCAACGACCCGCCCTAGACGACGGGGTACAACTGGGCGACGGTCCCTACGCTCAATAAGTGCACGACAGACAAACAGACAAGGTGTAATGGCAGGGGGTAGGGAGACGGACAAGTGAGCCCTAATCTACCCGCCACTCTGTCCCTGCCTACTTGCAACGACCCGCCCTAGGCGACGGGGTACAACTGGGCGGCGGTCCCTGCACTCAGTAAGTGCACGACAAACACGACAAACATACAAAGGAACACAAGCAAGAAAAAGGGGCCGTTGCCCACGGCAACACCGTGAGCAACCAGAGTGGTGAACGAGCCGAGTCAAGCCAGGAGTGTGCGAGGTACAAAATGAAAAGCAGAAGAGTAGTCGGTAAGCCAGGGTCTGTATGGAGCAGGAACAAAAATAGCAGGAGCTGTAGCTGGGCCAGGAAACCACAAGGAAAGAATCACAAGCACCGAGGGACAGGAAGTGCAGGCTTAAATAGACCGAGGGCGGGAGCTAGCTGAGTCTGGCCAGGTTACGATAGGTTCTCCCACTCCTAAGCCTGCCAGCCTGAATGGTGGAAGCAGGAGTCAGTCTCAGGGATGTATTCTCAGGTGCTGACTGATTAGTTCTGGGAGTTAACCCCGAAGCTGTGCCTGGCAGATCCTTTACAGTACCCCCCCCCCTTTTATGAGTGGCCACCGGACCCTTTCTAAGGGGACCTGGCTTACTGGGGAAACGCAGGTGGAACCTCCTGACCAATACCCCAGCGTGAACATCCCGGGCGGGTACCCAAGTCCTCTCCTCGGGCCCGTATCCTCTCCAATGGACCAGGTACTGGAGGGAGCCTTGGACCATCTTGCTGTCCACAATCCTGGCCACCTCGAATTCCACCCCCTCAGGGGTGAGGATGGGAACAGGAGGTCTCCTCGAGGGAGCCAAGGACGGGGAGCAGCGTTTGAGGAGGGAGGCATGAAACACGTCGTGTATCCGAATAGATGGGGGTAACTCCAGCCGGAAGGAGACAGGATTGAGGACCTCAATGACCTTATACGGCCCAATAAACCGGGGAGCAAACTTCTTGGACGGAACCTTGAGACGCAAGTTCCTAGACGACAACCACACCAGATCCCCGACCATAAACAGGGGGTTAGCAGAACGTTTTTTATCAGCCTGAGTTTTTTGTACGCTCTGGGACACCTCTAGGTTTTTCTGAACCTGGGCCCAGACTGTGCACAGTTCCCGATGAACGACCTCTACCTCGGGATTGTTGGAACTACCAGGTGAAACGGAGGAGAACCGTGGATTAAACACAAAATTACAGAAAAAGGGGGAGACCCCTGACGAGTTACTGACCCGGTTATTAAGGGAAAATTCGGCGAGGGGAATGAAAGAGACCCAATCAAATTGACAGTCAGAGACAAAACACCTTAAGTATTGTTCTAGAGATTGATTAGTCCTCTCCGTTTGGCCATTGGTTTCAGGATGGAAGGCAGAGGAGAAGGACAGATCAATCCCCAACTTCATACAGAAGGCTCTCCAAAACAATGAAACAAATTGTACCCCTCTGTCCGAAACAATATTGACAGGGACCCCATGGAGACGCAGGATGTGTTTGACAAACAAGGTAGCCAACGTTTTGGCGTTGGGTAGTTTCTTGAGGGGCACAAAGTGGCACATCTTACTGAAGCGGTCCACCACCACCCACACCACCGACTTGCCTTGGGATGGAGGCAAATCGGTGATAAAATCCATGGAGATATGTGTCCAAGCTCTCTGGGGAATGGGCAACAAACGCAGTAAGCTCGCTGGTCGGGACCTGGGAGTCTTGGACCTAGCACAAACCTCACAAGCGGCAACGTAGGCCTTAACGTCTTTAGGCAACCCAGGCCACCAATAATTTCTGGTAATGAGGTGTTTGGTACCCAGGATGCCTGGATGGCCAGATAGTGCAGAGTCATGATTTTCCCTAAGTACCCTTAGCCGGAATTGCAGGGGAACAAACAGCTTGTTCTCAGGAAGGTTCCCGGGAGCTGCACCTTGATCAGCAGCAATATCAGAGACTAAATCAGAATCGATCGAGGAAATGATTATACCTGGAGGCAAAATACAAGCAGGATCTTCCTCTGAAGGAGGGCTGGCCATGAAGCTACGCGACAGTGCATCAGCCTTAATATTTTTAGACCCAGCCCTATAGGTAACCAAAAAATTGAATCTGGTAAAAAATAACGCCCATCGAGCTTGTCTCGGGTTTAGCCTCCTGGCAGATTTTAGGAAAACCAGATTCTTGTGGTCGGTAAGGACCGTTACCTGGTGCCTAGCCCCCTCCAGGAAGTGGCGCCACTCTTCAAATGCCCATTTAATGGCTAAGAGTTCGCGGTTGCCAATATCATAGTTACTCTCAGTGGGCGAAAACTTCCTGGAGAAGTAGGCACAGGGACGGAGATGGGTGAGGGACCTGGTACCCTGGGACAAGACAGCCCCCACTCCCACCTTGGACGCGTCAACCTCCACGATAAATGGCTCCATTTGGTTGGGTTGAACCAGCACTGGGGCCGAGATAAAGCACTTTTTAAGGATCTCAAAAGCCTGGACAGCCTCAGGAGGCCAGTGGAGGAGATCAGCACCTTTGCGAGTGAGATCCGTAAGAGGCTTAGCGATGACCGAGAAGTTAGCGATAAATCTCCTGTAATAATTAGCGAACCCCAGGAAGCACTATAACACCTTCAGGGAGGCAGGTTGGGTCCATGCGGAATTCATGAGGAGTGAGGATTTGACCCAAAAATGGTATCTCCTGCACCCCAAACACACATTTTTCGGTCTTCGCAAACAGTTTGTTTTCCTGAAGGACCTGGAGCACCTTCCTGACATGCTCAGTGTGGGAGGACCAGTCCTTGGAAAACACAAGTATGTCATTAAGGTACACTACAAGAAATACCCCCAGGTAATCTCTTAAAATCTCATTTATGAAATTCTGGAAGACCGCGGGAGCATTACACAACCCAAAGGGCATGACGAGGTATTCGAAATGACCTTCGGGCATGTTAAACGCAGTCTTCCACTCATCCCCCTCTTTGATGCGGATAAGGTTATACGCCCCCCTAGATCAAACTTAGAGAACCATTGGGCGCCCTGAACCTGATTAAAGAGATCAGGAATCAAAGGAAGGGGATACTGGTTCCTTACAATGACCTTATTCAAGTTACGGTAGTCAATGCATGGCCTAAGACCACCATCCTTCTTCCCTACGAAGAAGAAGCCAGCACCTACCGGAGAAGTAGAGGGGCGAATGTAACCCTTGGCCAGGCATTCCTGGATATACTCTCTCATGGCTTCACGCTCTGGACAAGAGAGATTAAATATCCTACCATTAGGGAGCTTAGCTCCTGGTACCAAATCGATAGCGCAATCGTATTCTCTATGAGGAGGTAACACTTCGGAGGCCTCTTTAGAGAAAACATCAGCGAAGTCCTGAACAAACTCAGGTTGCGTGTTCACCTCCTCAGGGGGAGAAATAGAATTAACAGAAAAACATGACATCAAGCATTCATTACCCTATTTGGTAAGATCCCCAGTATTCCAGTCAAATGTGGGATTATGCAACTGCAACCAGGGAAGGCCTAAAACCAAATCGGCCGATAATCCCTGCATCAACAGTACAGAGCACTGCTCCAAATGCATGGAGCCAACAAGGAGTTCAAAAACAGGGGTATGCTGTGTAAAATAACGATTAGCAAGAGGTGTGGAGTCGATACCCACTACCGGGACAGGTTTAGGCAAATCAATCAAAGGCATAGCTAGAGACATAGCAAATTCCACAGACATGATATTAGCAGAAGACCCTGAATCCACGAAGGCACTGCCGGTAACAGACCTACCACCAAAAGAGACCTGAAAGGGAAGCAAGATTTTATTACGTTTCATATTTACGGGAAATACCTGTGCGCCCAAGTGACCTCCCCGATGATCACTTAGGCGCGGAAGTTTTACGGCTGCTTATTCCTACGCCTAGGACAGTTGTTCACTTGATGCTTGTCATCCCCACAATAGAAGCAGAGACCATTCTTCCTGCGGAACTCTCTACGTTGTTGGGGGGACACGGAGGCCCCGAGTTGCATAGGTACCTCCGAGTCTTCCGTGGAAGAACGAAGCAACGGAACCTCGGGAGGCATCATGGGGGAGTCATAGGAGAAAACACAAAAACGTTCAAGTTGTCTTTCCCTGAGACGTCGGTCAAGTCGTACCGCTAAAGCCATAACCTGGTCTAGGGAGTCAGAAGAGGGATAGCTAACTAGCAGGTCTTTCAGGGCGTTCGACAGACCCAACCTAAATTGGCACCTTAAGGCAGGGTCATTCCACCGAGAAGCTACGCACCACTTCCTAAAGTCAGAACAATACTCCTCAACAGGTCTCTTACCCTGACGTAAGGTCACCAGCTGACTCTCGGCAAAGGCAGTCTTGTCAGTCTTGTCATAAATGAGTCCGAGAGCAGAAAAGAAAAGATCAACGGAGGAAAGTTCAGGGGCGTCAGGAGCCAAGGAGAAGGCCCATTCTTGGGGTCCTTCCTGGAGCCGGGACATAATTATACCCACCCGCTGGCTCTCAGAACCTGAGGAGTGGGGCTTTAAGCGAAAATAGAGCCTACAACTCTCCCGAAAGGAGAGAAAAGTCCTCCGGTCCCCTGAGAACCAGTCAGGCAACTTGAGGTGCGGTTCAAGAGGTGAGGTGAGGGGCACTACCATGGTAGCATCAGGCTGGTTGACCCTCTGAGCCAGGGCCTGGACCTGTAGGGAGAGACCCTACATTTGCTGAGCCAGGGTCTCAAGGGGGTCCATAGTAGTGTCAGGGACCAGGGTAGAGTAGGTATATGGGCTTGTGATTATGTAATGATGGGGGTAGGGAAACAAACAAGTGAGCCCTAATCTACCCGCCACTCAGTCCCTGCCTACTTGCAACGACCCACCCTAGGCGACGGGGTACAACTGGGCGACGATCCCTACGCTCAATAAGTGCACGACAGACAAACAGACAAGGGTACACAGAAGCTAAGGGAAATGGGGCAGTTGCCCACGGCAACACCGTGAGCAACAAGAGTGGAGAACGAGCCGATTCAAACCAGGAGTGTACGAGGTACCAAACGCAGAGTAGGAGAGTAGAGAACAAGCCGAGTCAAACCAGGAGTGTACGAGGTACCAAACGCAGAGCAGGAGAGTAGTCAGTAAGCCAGGGTCAGTATGAAGCAGGGACAAATAGTTCAAGAAGCTGCAGCAGGGCCAGGAAACCAAACGAGAAGAATCACAAGCAAGGAGGAACAGGAAAGGCAGGTATAAATAGACAGAGGGCGGGAGCTAGCTCCGTCTGGCCAGGCTGTGATAGGCTCTCCCACTCCTAAGCCTGCCATCCTGAGTGGTGGAAGATGGAGTCAGTCTCACAGACATAGAAGCAGGTGCAGACTGATTACCTATGGGCGTTGACACAGAAGCTGTGCCTGGCCGATCCTTTACACCCAACATTTGTAAAGCAACTTCTCTTGAGTACGGCAATACCCCATATGTGGTCATAAACTGCTGTTTGGGCACACGGCAAGGATCAGAAGGGAAGGAGCGCCATTTGGCTTTTGGAGAACAGATTTTGCTGGATTGGTTTCTTGACACCATGTCACTTTTGCAAAGCTCCTAAGGTACCAGTACAGTGTAAACTCCCCAAAAGTGACTCGATTCACGAAACTACATTCCTTGAGGAATTCATCTAGGGGTGTAGTGAGCATTTTGACCCCACAGGTGTTTCATAGATTTTATTAGAATTGGGCAGTGATAATAAAAAAAAACCTTTTTCTTCAATAAGGCGTAGTTTTAGCTGAAAAGTTTTCATTTTCTCAACAAATAAATGAAAAAAAAGCACCCCAACACTTGTAAAGCAACTTCTCCTGTGTACGGCAATACTCTATATGTGGTAGGGCTCAGAAGGGAAGGAGCGCCACTTGCTTTTGGAGTACAGATTTTGCTGGATTGGTTTCTGGGCGCTATGTCGCAATTGCAAAGACCCTGTGGGACCAAAACAGTGGAACCCACCCACAAGTGACCCAATTTTGGAAACTACACCCCTCAAGGTATTCACCTAGGGGTGTAGTAAGCATTTTAACCCCGCAGGTGATTGGCAGAAATTGCTGTGCCCTCGATGTTGCAGAGTGAAAATGGGATTTTGTACATAGATATGCCAATATGTGGTGCCCAGCTTGTGCCACCATAACAAGACCACTCTCTTATTATTATGCTGTGTTTCCTAGTTTTAGAAACACCCTACGTGTGGTCCTAATCTTTTGCCAGGACATTCGACCAGTTTCAGGAGTGAAAGAGTACCAAAATTAAGGCCTAATTTGGCAATTTACAAAGTATTGGATCACAATTTCAGAGCCTCTGATGTGAAATAATAAAAGAAACTGCTGAGAAGTGACCCCATTTTGGAAACTGCACCCCTCAAGGCATTTATTGACATGTGTAGTGAGGATTTTCACCCCACAGGCCTTTTCCATGAATGATTGCGCTGCGGAAGGTGCAAAGTAAAAATTTAAATTTTTCCCTTGATATGCTATTTCAGTGGCAAATATGTCATGCCCAGCTTATGCCACCGGAGACACACACCCCAAAAATTGTTAAAAGAGTTCTCCCAGGTATGGCGATGCCATTTATGTGGAAGTAAACGACTGTTTGGGCACACTGTAGGGTTCAGAGGGGAGGTAGAGCCATTTGGCTTTTGGAGCGTGGATTTTGCTTGGTAGTAGTTATGTTTGGAGTCTTACTGGTGTTTCCGTTTATAATGTGGGGGTACATGTAAGCCTGGCGGAGTATATAAGGGGCATAGTCAGGTGGTATAATAATGGGGTAAAAAAAAAACAATAAATTAATCCATAGATATTTGTTACGCTGTGACACAATCCTTTCTGCACAGGCCGGTGTCTCACTAATAAATGGTCCTTACTTATTCCCCTTTTGGTCCACACTCGGCATCTTTGCAGCTTGGGGAATTTTGTTGGGAAAGTGTTGTCCTGGTTTAATACGGGCGCCCTCGCTTCCAGCAGATATGTTTGGGCCCTCCCCTTCCTGGTTCCCTAATTTTAGGGGCCTTGATAATTCGCCACTTGAAACAGAAGAAATGTTCCCCTCGGGTCGGCACAACTGCATATTTTTTCTTTCCTGACTTATTGGAGCCTTGACTAATTTTATTTTTTCATTGACATAGTTGTATGTGGGCTGTTTTTTTGCAGGATGAGCTGTAATTTTTATTGATACCATTTTGGGGTACATGCGACTTTTTGATCACTTGTTATCCTTTTTTTTTTGGGAGGCGAGGTGACCAAAAAACGGCAATTCTGGCATGTTTTTTTAGTTCTTTTTATACAGCGTTCACCACGCGTTATAAATTACATGTTTTCTTTATTCTGCGGGTCAGTCCGATTCTGGCGATACCTAATTTATAGCACTTTTTTAAGTTTTACAACTTTTTGCACAATAAAATAACTTTTGTAAAGATAAGGGATTTTTTCTGTCGCCAAGTTGTGAGAGCCATAACTTTTTAATTTTCTCGTCGACGGAGCTGTATGAGGGCTTGTTTTTTGCGAGACAAGTTATAGTTTTTATAGGTACCATTTTTGGGAACATGCGACTTTTTGATCACTTTTTATTTCAATTTTTGGATGACAAAGTGACCAAAAAATAGCAATTATGTCAGTATTTTTTAGTTTTTTTACGGCGTTCACTGTGCGGAATAAATAACATAATATTTTTATAGTTCAGGTTGTTACAGTCGCAGCGATACCAAATGGGACATGCCCTATTTATGGCGTTCACTGTGCGGAATAAATAACATAATATTTTTATAGTTCAGGTTGTTACAGTGGCAGCGATACCAAATGGGACATGCCCTATTTTCGGCCGGGTACCCGGCCGCCCGGCTCCCATAGAAGTCTATGGGACCGGGTAATACACGGCCATCACCGGAATGTGTCCCGAGTGATGGCCGGGTCTACCGTCGCTCGCGCTCTCTCTCCTCCTCCTCACAGTGCAGAGTGCATGTGAGGAGGAGGAGGAGGGTCTTTTTTTGCTCCCTGCAGGAGTCGGAATCCCCAATCCCCGGCCGGGGATTGGGGATTCCGCTACAGGAGAAGTGAGTGACTACACTGTCCATATATGGACACAGCGATGTCACTCACTTCTGCAGCGGAATCCCCGACTCTATGGCCGGGGATGCCGCTACAGGAGAAGTAAGTGACTACCTGCAGGGGGCTGGGTGGCATTACCTGCAGGGGGCTGGGTGGCATTACCTGCAGGGAGCTGGGTGGCATTACCTGCAGGGGGCTGGGTGGCATTACCAACAGGGGGCTGGGTGGCATTATCTACAAAGGGCTGTGTGTGGCAACAAATTTAAATGAAATTCATCCGATTTTAAAACGGACAGGGAAAAAAACGGATGCAAATCGGGTCCAAATCGGCCGGTAAAAACGGCAACACGGCCAGGAACGGAATCGGAGCGGATGCATACCCTGTAGTGTGAATGAGGCCTAAGGGTGTATTCACACAGTGCGGTTTTGCCGCGTTTTTCCCGTGCGGCCAAAAACCACATCGAATAGAGCATGCATTTTTACCATAATTTTTTCAATGTGGTTTTCGGCTGCGTGGCAAAAACGTGGCAAAACCGCACCGTGTGAATACACCCTAAGAAAATATTTTTTTATTCAAATAAAAACTCCCCACACAACCCTCGTTAACCATTTTTTTATATATTTTTTTTAAAAGTGTAGATTGAAGTAGCCCACGACGTAGTCCAAACGGTCAAGCAGAACCTGCAAAACAAAAAAAATAAAGTTAGTAATATAAAAAATAAAAATCTGCTCACTAACAGCAGACTCCTGTCTTCTCCCTGCACCGAAACAGAAACTAGACGCCAATGAAAAATAATTCCCTTAGCACATGTTCACACATCCCTCAAAAAAAATTCCCGACGTGTAGATGTGTCAATTACATTAACGTTTCTTGTGACGCGCCTTTTATAATATAGGAATTTTTTATGTGTTCTTCAACACATTTTGTGCGTGCTTTCTGCACATTTTTTGGGCGCGTAATTAGGGCTCCCATTTACTATGGGAACATTTGTCACATTTTACGTGCCAAAGAATTGACCCAGCACTTATTTTTTTCCGCAACGTGTTTTTGTTAAAACGCTCGTGTGAAAAAATCTCGTTATATGTACTAATGGCTTGCTGATGGAAGTGGGAAGCTTAATCAAGTGTTGTTATACATGTCTTTCAAGGGGCTTTTTGCACGTTTTTTTGGCGCGTAAGTATTACTCTCATTGACTATGGGAACATTTGGCATGCTTTACGTGCCAAAGAATTGACCAGACGCTTCTTTTTTTCTGCAACATGTTTTTTGAAAATGCTTGCATAAAAAAATTGTGTTGTTTGTACTAATAGCTTATTTTCCTATTGATGTAAATGGAAAGCTTAATCAAGCATTTGACACGTTTTTCGGCATGTAAAATGCACCAAAAACCGTGTCAAATACACGTCGTGTGAACCTGTCAAATGAAAAGTCTTTCACCACAGGGTCTCCCTCTTGACTTTTATCATATTTAGCCTCGTGGTGTATCCTAGAGCTCTGCCAGCTGCCATTGTAAATTCCAAAATGGGAGCTGGACACTGCTTAGCAATTTGAAGACAACTTTTCCTGGATTGTAGCCCAAAATAGGGAGGGGGGTGAGTTTCCCTCCCACAATTACAGCAGCTGTAAGTCAGACTGCTTTGCCTGATTCCCCTTGCTGTAATTCTGGGAAGTGCTCCCTCTAGTGGCCAACATAGGAAAACATGTCAAATTATTATTTATTTTTTAATACCTCCCATTTTGTGGAAGAAAAAAACAAATACAGAAAAAAACTTAAAAAATGTAATAAAAAAAGTAACTTCCCCAAAAAAATATTTAAATTCACAACACATTCCCTTTAATATTTGTATTGATTAAAGATATCGGCCTTTGAAAATCTATATTAAGAGGATTTTTATTGGGCTTCCGTATCAACGTGATCGTAGCCTCCTCCATCGAAGAAGGAAGAGTCCGCCTATCAAAAGAGGTATTATAAACTTCTAGCATATAACCCAGGTTCTCTGCCGCACATCTTTTCATAAATCTCAAAAGGGATCCCATCACTACCAGGTACTTTTTTACTGGGGAAACAACAAAGAGCCTCCTCTAACTCCTTTAAGGATATGGGCTTATCTAATATAGTTTTCTCTTCAGTAACACTATTTCAGTGACTATTAATAAAGTTCTTCAGCACTCCACAATTAATTTTTTTACAGCGTACACATCATAAATTATGCAAAAAAATTGTTGTGCAGGTTATTACGGCCGCGCCAATACTGAATATAGACTTATTTTAATGTTTATTGTAAAAAAGGTGTATGTGTATTTTTTTAAAATGTAACATTACTTTGTTTTTACTTTATTTTTCAACTTTAATGTACTGACATATCTATATGCCATTAGCATAAATCTAAACCTTAACATAACTTGGTGAAAATAGATTGTTTTTCTAAATAAAAAACACTCCTGTAATCTACATTACAGCGCCGATCTCATTATGTACAAGATAGGGTACTTATAATGTGGTGACAGGGCCTCTTTGACATTGTATCACTAATGCATACGGCTCATTGCAGATATACAGATTATCTGGTGCCATTGGATATTGTTTTATATATTTTTGTCCAAATATATATTATTCCTCAGGGGGAAATAAAATACAAATATAATTAGCACAATATTTACAACATTTTCCCTCTTTATATAGACTGTGTCAAAGAAAAGCTGGAAGTCCTCCTCTTCGCTACCTCATACAAACTATGTGAATTAGATCTTCTGAACAATACCCAGACATTTTTCAATCTGCTTCCCTTCCTAATGACAACAATGTAGAACAAAATACACTACAAAAGAACTAATAGGAAAATAAGTTTTCTATTTATAGACAGTACTATATAAAGCCCCTCTGTATTCCTGATCTATAGTACTTTTACTTTTATTTGTAAAGGTAAAATAAGTCTTTTGTTATCTACTGTTTAAATGATATTTAATGACTTGAAACAACATTGTAAAACAGTTATCTGAAATCCCTTATGTTTGTGTACAGGGTGTGTTACTTTCTGTGTGAGTCACATGAAACAGTGCATGTTTTTCTGCAAAGTTTTCCAGTTGTGTTTTATATCATTCAGTAAAATTCCTTTAATCTAGCACTAAATAAATCAATTAATTGTACTCGTCTGGTAACTGTCAAAATAATTTCAAACTTGATTTTTGCTCTGGACCAGCTTCATCTTAGAATAGTTAGAAGACAAAAGAAGGAACGCCACCTTTTTCCAGAAGCTACAGACCATTAAGAGGCGAGAAATGTAGAAAGCTGCACTTTAAAAATGGAGGCAGTCAACTTACAGTCTCTTACCATCAAGCTCACATTAGCACCTGGCATAGCTGAGTAAATACCAGGGCCCACTGATGCCATTCAATGCAAGGTAGCGTGTAGTCAAGCAGGATGCACAGTTCACCAAGATATTGTTTGGCCGCACTGTTTTAGTACAGCTACAGCTTCGGCCCAGAAACGCAATGTCAAAATAAATGAATAAGTAAACCGAAGAAAAAGAACTTCATGCCATTACCCACAAGCCGGGCACCGTGACCATATCGCTGAAACATTTTTACCTTATTGGATGTCACTTTCTGACACTCAGAGAATGCATGAAGGGATCCAACAAGTAACAAACCTAAAAGCAGACAAATGGTTCCAACTTGATAAAGTGGTCTACGCTTAATTTACCTTTAATCAGATAATAAAAAATAAGTAACTCCACCAATTTTATTAGTGTAAGCCTATCCCTTACATGTCAACTGGCAATTAGCAAGAAATGCATGTTTTCAGATGGTTCAAGCGTGCCTAAGAATATTCAAGACAATATAAGTGGTTTTAGGTTGTAGAAGACTGTATAGATGCGTATAACTACACACCAATGGTGGAGGTAGTTTTGACACATCAGAAGGGGATGAGATAGAAGAAGATTACAGTAACGCTTTTTTTCTATGTGAAAAATACACTTATATGGTGGTAGATAAGTACCTTCTGCATTATTACAGTAAACCTCACCAAGGTTACCCCTGCCATAGAGGAAGTCATGCGTCCAGTCATAATTCCAAAATCTTTCAACCAGATCAAAAAGTACTGTATATCTATGGAACATGATCAAAATGATTCTACAGTGTCCATTTCCACTTCTGTTTTTTTGTTGTCTGCTGGCTCGTGGTACACTAAAATAATTTGCTGAGGTCTCTGGATCCATAATTTCTAGCACTTTCCATATCCTCTGGGTCTCCTGGGTCTCTTCTAGATATAAACAAGCAAGTACATTCTTTTAAAGGGAACCTGTCACATTAAAATTGCAGACTGATCTGGTGGCAGTTTGTTATAGGGCGGGAGAAGCTGAGTAGATTAATATATAGTTTTGTAGGAAAAGATTCAGTATAACTTGCAATTGATTGATCTAAATCTCTGTTCACTTGGTGCTAAGGAGTCCAGTGGGAGGTCCTTCTCAGTGATTGACAGCTCTTCCTGTATGAGTGTGCATACAAACCGCCCGCTGGATTCCTAAGCCTAGAATGAGCAGAAATTTTTAGTGACTCAATAAGGGCATTTGCAACACGCCAAAAGGACATCTCCAATGCTTAGCTTTAAAACCCTAGTTCTATTTTCCCCTTATTTTGCTTAACTATATCTTATTGAAGTATTGAGATTGTATGTATTTTTCTGCAATATAAATAGCTTAAGGTACTATTAATTGTTCGTTCGGCCGATAGTTATCGTTCCGCAACACCGCATAAACTTGTATGCTGTTTTGAAAATGTAAACTAGGCAATTATCGTTACAAATATTCAGAAATATAGGGATCATTACAATAAACTGCAAGGACACTTCTGAACTTTACATTTCTATACTGCTATGACATTAGGTTTGTGGGCCTTTCCTAAGAAGGTATGTGGTTGCCTTTATGAATGAAGATGGCTCTATGCATAGCAATTTTTCATACAAGTGTTTATTTGAAATCCTATCTTACAGTAACTTTTTCCTCATGAATTGAAAGCTCTTGTGAGCAGGGTCCTCGCTCCTCTTGTTTGAATGGTTATTCGGTTTTGTCACTGTGTAATGTCTGATATTGTCTGTGCATGTTCCCTGAATTGTAAAGTGCTGCGGAATATGATGGCATTATATAAAGATCATTATTATTGTTAATATTATTATTACAGTTGCAGCATGTAAATATCCTAATATTATTATTTGTTTTACAGCGCTGTTATAACGTCCGCGGTCGCAGACCGCAGACTCCCATCATCCTGCAGACGTCTTCCTCCACGGAGATGCCAGCACATGCGGCCGTCCTGTCCTGCAGTGACCACTAGGGTGCGCGCGCGAGCTCATTCCTGGCCTTAAAGGGCCAGCACGCACACATGTTAAAGATATGACTGATTGCTCCCACATCACCCTGGACTATAATAAGGACCCTGCCCCTTTACTCATTGCCTGAGCGTTGTTGTGTTTTCCTTGTCAGTCTAGCAAATGGTCCCTTGGTGTTTTCCTGTTCCCAGTGTTCCCGTTCCTGCTGCCTGTATCCTGTATCCCGTGCTGCCTTGTTCCTGTGCCTTAAAGAGTTGGAGTCGTGCTGTGTTACACCACGCCTGGTGTCTGCTGCCAAGGTCCCTTCTGAGCCTAGCCATCGTTACTGTCTGGACTATCACAGGTACACTTGCTCGGACTATAGACTTTACTTGGTACCCTGTTTGGCCAGCTGCTATCCCACTACGGCGGTACGGCCCAGTGGGTCCACATACCCACAGATCGTGACAGCTATTACCTTCCCTGGTGCTGTCCATATTACATACATTCATGTCAAATTCGTAACATGCATAAACAATAAAAATAAGAAAGTACAACATGAATTTGCTGAGTGACAGACTAGTATGGAAGCAGAGAGCGTCCTCTCAGCAACAGCTTATAATCTATCATGATTACTCTTTTGACTGATGATAGAAATTGAAAAAAAAAATCGCAATTGCAATTGATCTTTCAAGACAGTTGTTGCTTGTAGACACAATCTTATGATCTTGCTTTTGCATGTGAAAAGAGAAAACACTTAGACTACGATCACGGTCTGTAACCAGTAGAAAAATTGTTAGACTATTGTATACACAGTTTTATTTCCATCACTAAACAATTGGATCATACATTAGAACCTCGAAAAATCATAGCATGTTAAGACACCATTAACCTTATTTAAGTTGTATTAATTATAAATACAATCTCCATTACCAATAACACCCTTAACCTTCTACAAAATAATATCTTTACTAAACAAGTGTGTAAAAGGGTTTTTCTTAAATAGAAATTAGAGGAGAGGGGAGGGATTTGAGTAGAGCGATGTGGTGATTTAAAACATAACCTATATTTGTATTGTAAATTATAGAATACTCTACTAATACTACTACTAGTATTTCTATACTATAGTACTACTACTGGTACTAATAATATAAAATAAGCATAAAGTAATTATGTCAGGTTATAGATATTATTACCTATCAAGAACATCTTGGCCCTTATGTGATTATAGAGGTCCAGTGAACACCTATACGCAGGGCTGGCCTTAGGGGTGTGCGACCTGTGCAAGTGCACAGGGCGCTGCACCCTCCCAGCATGTAGGGGGCGCCACTGGGCTCTGCCTCTACTTTGTGCTCTGCTCTTAGTTACACACATGGAGTAAATAAGAGCCGAGGAGCAAGAGAAGAGGAGGAAGCTCTGCCCACACCCCTCCTGCAAGAAACCTGTGAGCCTGTCAGCAAGGAGAGATGGTAAGTGTCTATGTGTGTCTGTGTGTCTCTGTATGTGTATATGTGTGTGTATACATTATGTAGCTCTGTGTGTATACAGTATGTGTGTCTGTGTTTGTATGTGTATATGTTACAGTGTGTGTGTGTGTGTGTGTGTGTGTGTGTGTGCGTGTGTGTTGTGAAGATATCTGTGCTGCCCACCATATACCCTGCTGCCCCTTTATACCCTGCTGCCCCTTTATACCCTGCTGCCCCTTATATACCCTGCTGCACCTCATATAAACTGCTGCCTCCTATATACCCTGCTGCCCCTTATATACCCTTCTGCCTCTTATATACCCTGCTTTCCCTTATATACCCTGCTGTCCCTTATATACCCTGCTGCCCCTATATTCCCTGCTGCTCCTATATAACCTGCTGCCCCTATATACCCTGCTGCCCCTTATATACCCTGCTGCCCCTTATATACCCTGTGGCCCCTTATATACTCTGCTGCCCCTTATATACTCTGCTGCCCCTTATATACCCTGCTGTCCCTATATTCCCTGCTGCCCCCTATATACACTGCTGCTCTTATATAACCTGCTCCCTATATACCCTGCTGCCCCTTATATACACTGCTTTCCCTTATATACCCTGCTGCTCCTTATATACTCTGCTGCTCCTTATATACCCTGCTGCCCCTTATATACTCTGCTTCCCTTATATATGCCTCTGTGTGTGTGTGTGTGTGTTTATATGTGTCTGTGGGTATAGTTATCATTTACGACATTATCTGTACTCAGAGAGTTATCACTGTGTTATCTGTGGTGTTACATAGGACTGCAGGTGACATCTACTACATTATCTGTACTCAGTTATTACTGTGTGTTATCTGTGGTGTTACATAGGGCTGCACGTGAAATCTACAACATTAGCTGTACTCTGTATATATGTGCCTGTGTGGGTATATATGGGTCTGTTTGTGAATGTGCACAATTTGAAAAAATGTTGAGGGATCAGTGGCGCTCCTCCGAAGACTATTTGTAGAATGAACGATGTTTTTGCCGGCTGCCACCCACTGCGATCCCTCGGTGGATGAATCCTCCTTGCAGGGCGCAAATGTGTGATGAAGAGATAAGTAAAAGATGCAGTATCACATGCGGTAACTGCAACAGGCTTGGAAGAAGAACCCGTTCGTCTTCTTCCAAGCCTGGCGCCGTTACCGCATATGATAAAGCATCTTTTACTTATCTCTTCATTACATGTTTATGAATGTGTCTTTGTGCTTGTATATATGTGCCTTTTATGTAATTATATATGTTCCTGTCTTTGTATTTTTCTGCCGGTGTGCGTATATTTGTTTGTACGTCTATATATTTACCTGTATGTATATATTCCAGAATGTGTGTATGTATATTTGCCTGTATGTCTAAATATCTGCCTTTATGTATGTACAGTAAATATTTTCCAGTATGTGCGTGTATATATATGTGCTTAAATTTTGGTTTGTGTAGGGGGCGGAAATAAAGAATCCCGCACAGGGCGCCATCCAACCTAAGGCCGGCCCTGCCTATACGCTGGATTGAGTTAAAGGCTATGTACACGTTTTCCGGTAAAATCTGGTCCTGCGTGTCTCTGATCCAGATAATAATGATCACATCTAAGTTCATGAACTTAGATGTGATCATTATTAGCTGGCTACTGCATGTCAGCGTAACGCAGGACCAACTTTTACCTGAGCCATCAGTGCAGCTGGCCTGATGAAATCGACTTTGATGGCAGGATACAGCCTCTATGTATACAGGAGCTGTATTTTAAAAAGTAAAAAAAATAAATAAAGTCAATCTAAAAGTTGTTTGAAATCACTAAACGTATTGATTTATTTAAAATAAAATTTTGTTCAAAGCTGTACTTAGTCTTTAATGTACAGTATATGCATTTCACATGTTTCCCTTCTTCTTACTGGGGCATAGGAAGTCAATTTGACCCCACAATAAATTGGCAATAGTAGTGATTGACACTTTTCTCAATAATGCGTGGTGTATAGTGCACTTAGATCTATTGGGGGGAAATTTACTAACTTTCTACAAGTGTTTTCTGGCATAGAAAATGGCAAAAGGCCTTGTCTGACCGCTGTTGTTACACCATAATTGGGGCGCACAGCCAGCCAAAAAATGCAACACGTTTATTAGAAGGCAAACTCCAGCAAACTGTTTATTACGAATGGCGTTTAAGATTATGCGTTTCGAGCCCGAATCAGGCTCTTCATCAGATGGCCGTGCATTCCAGCATCTCAAATTTCCTGACATTCCTGTCCATATATGGACAGCGACGTCAACGGTATTTCCAGGACCCTAGTGCCCGACCAGTGCACTTGCGATGCTCTGGTCTCGGACTCCAGCATTGATTCTCCTGACATCACTGTGACAATGGGATATGACGCTACCATCCATTAGAGTTATATGTCGGGACTCCTCCCGATGACCTGGCCGAGGATTCTGGCATTTTAAATCTCCTAATTTCACTGTATATATATGGATAGTGACATCAGGGGCGGAATCCCTAGCCAGAGCGTTGCCGGCACTCTGGCCAGAAATTCCAGAATCTTAACCCCTTCCCGCATAATCACGTACAGTTACGTGATGGGCACTAGTGTGTTAGCACATCCCCACGTAACTGTATGTGATGGTGATGGAGCTAGCTCAGAATGTTACAGCTGGCACCTGATGTAATGGCCAGAACTGGAGATAACCGCCGATCCGGCCGATTAACCCCTCAGATGCTGTGTTCAATAGAGATCGCAGCATGTGAGGTGTTTTTAGCCACCGGCACCCCAGCAACATGATCGCTGGTTTGCCGGTGGCTGCAATGGCAACCGGAGGCCTAATACTGGCCTTCCGGTTTGCCAGCAATCGGAGGAGAGGCCTAAATGGCTTCCGGTACCATCGGCAAGATGGCGCCAGATTAGCAGCTGAACTGGCATCATATGTTACAGCGGACACGCTGCTGTAATGGCAGGAACCGGAGCTAGCTACGATTCCTGCCATTAACCCCTTAGATGCAGCGATCTAAAGAGATCACTGCATCTTAGTGGTTTGTAGCAAATCGGCAGCCCTGGCATACGATGGCAAGGCTGCTGACTGCTAACATGGCAACAGGAGACCTAACAAGGGCCTCCTGTCTGCCTTTACGGAAGCCGATTAGGCCCTGACCAGAGGCGGAGCCTGATCGGCTTGCTGTCAGTGAACAACTGACACTTCTAATACATTGCTCTAAATAGGTAGTGCAATGTATTAGAACACCAATCAAACAGTTGTAGCTTCAAGTCCCCTAGTGGGACTAAAGAAAAGTGTAAAAAAAGTAAAAATAAAAGTAGTAAAAAATACAATAAAAGTTTCAAGTAATAAAATAAAACACAATCCCCCTTTTCCACTTATCAAGTCGTTTATTATTGAAAAAAATATAATAAAACCATACATATTTGGTATCGCTGCAACTGTAACATCTTGAACTATAAAAATATTATGTTATTTATCCCGCACAGTGGACGCCGTAAAAAAAGCCTGAAAAAATACTGCCAGAATTGCTGTTTTTTTTGGCCACTTTGTCTTCCAAAAATTGAAATAAAAAGTGATCAAAAAGTCGTATGTATCAAAAAATGGTACCTATATAAACTATAGCTCGTCCCGCAAAAAAAGAAGCTTTCATACAGCTCTGTCGATGAAAAAATGAAAATGTTATGGCTCTTACAACATGGCGACAGAAAAATACATTCTTTTTACAAAAGTAATTTTATTGTGCAAAAAGTTGGAAAACATAAAAAAGTGCTATAAATGAGGTATTGCCGGAATCGGACTGACCCGCAGAATAAAGTTAACATGTAATTTATTATGCGTGGTGAAAGCTAAATAAAAAAAACGTAAAAACTATTCCAGAATTGCTGTTTTTTGGTCACCTTGCCTGCCAAAAAATAGGATAAAAAGTGATCAAAAATGGTACCAATAATAACTACAGCTCATCCCGCAAATAAGCAGCCCTCATACCACTACGTCTATGAAAAAATTAAATTAGTTAAGGCTCCAATAAGTCAGGAAATAAAAAATCTTGCAGTTGTGCGGGCCCGAGGGGAACATTTCTTCTGCTTCAAGAGGCGATTTATCAAGGCCCTAAAATTAGGGTACCAGGAAGGGGGGCCCAAACATATCTGCTGGAAGCGAAGGTGACCGTATTATACTAGGACAATGCTTCTCAGCAAAATCCCCCAAACTGCAAAGGTGCCGAGTGTGGACCAAAAGGGGATAAGAAAGGACACCATTTGTCAGTGAGACACTGGCCTGTGCATAAAGGATTGCTTCACAGCGTAACACACATCTATAGATTATTATATATATTTTTTACCCCATTATTATACCACCTGACTATGCCCCTGATGTATTTTGCCCAGCTTACATGTAGCCCCACATTATAAACTGAAATACCAGTAATACTCAAACAGAACAACTACCAAGCAAAATCCACGCTCCAAAAGCCAAATAGCTCTCCCTCAATTCTGAACCCTACAGCGTGCCCAAACAGCAGTTTACTTCCACATATATGGCATCACCATACCCAGGAGAACCCTTCTAACCATTTTTGGGTTGTGTGTCTCCAGTGGCACAAGCTGGGCATGACATATTTGCCACTGAAATGGCATATCTAGTGAAAAAATTAAAACTTTGCACCATCCGCAGCGCAATCATTTATTGAAAAGACCTGTGGGGTGAAAATGCTCAATACACCCCTTAATAAATGCCTTGAGGGGTGTAGTTTCCAAAATGGGGTCACTTCTCAGGGGTTTCTTTTATTATTTTACATCAGAGCCTCTGCAATTGTGAACCAATACTTTGTAAATTGCCAAATTAGGCCTCAATTTCGCATGGTACTCTTTCACTCCTGAGCCTGGTCGAATGTCCAGGAAAAAGTTTAGGACCACATGTATGGTGTTTCTAAAACCGGGCAACACAGCATAATAATTAGAGAGCTGTCTTGCTATGGTGGAACAAGCTGGGCACCACATATTGGCATATCTATGGAAAAAATCCCATTTTCACTCTGCAACATCTAGTGCACACTAATTTCTGGAAAGCACTTGTGGGGTTAACATGCTCACTACTTCCCTAGGTGAATACCTTGAGGAGTGTAGTTTCCAAAACGGGGTCACTTCTGGGGGTTTTCCACTGTTTTGGTTCCACAGGGGCTTTGCAAATGCGACATAGCACCCAGAAACCAGGAAAATCTGAACTCCAAATGGCACTCCCTCCCTTCTGATCCCTACTGTGTGCCCAAACAGCAGTTTATGACCACATATGGGGTATTGCCGTACTTGGGAGAAATTGCTTTACAAATTTTGGGGTGCTTTTTATCCTTTTATTTGTGAGAAAATGAATTTTTCTTAGCTAAATCTACACCTTATTGGAAAAAAAATGTTTTTTTATTTTCACTGCCCAATTCTAATCAAATCTATGAAACATGTGTGGGAGTCAAAATGCTCACCCCTAGATGAATTCCTCAAAGTGTGTAGTTTCACAAATGGAGTCACTTTTGGGGAGTTTCCACTGTTTTGTTCCCACAGGGGCTTTGCAAATGCGACATGGTGCCAAGAAACCAATCCAGCAAAATCTGCGCTCTAAAAGCCAAATAGCGCACCTTCCCTTCTAAGCTCTGACGTGTGCCCAAATGGCAGTTTATGACAACATATGAGGTATTTCCAAACTCTGGAGAAGTTGCTTTACAAATGTTGGGGTTCTTTTTTCCCTTTATTTGTTGAGAAAATGAACAATTTTAAGCTAAAGTTACATTTTATTAAAAAAATATATATATTTTTTATTTTCACTGCCCAATTCTAATAAAAACTATGAAAAACATGTGGGGTGAAAATGCTCACTACACCCCTAGATTAATTTCTCAGTGGGTGTAGTTGCCTAAATGGAGTCACTTTTGGGTAGTTTCAACTGGTACCTGAAGGGCTTTGCAATTGATTTTTGTTTTTTAGCTTTTATGAAACACCTGTGGGTTCAAAATGCTCACTACACCCCTAGATTAATTCTTTGTAGGGTGTAGTTTCCAAAATGGGATCTTTTTTTGGGAGTTTCCTTTGTTTTGGCATCACAAGACCTCTTCAAACCTGACATGGTGCCTTAAATATAATCCAAAATCCACTATGTGGTCCTTTACTTCTGAGGCCAGTGTTTCAGTTCATTAGCACACTAGGACCACATGTGGGATATTTCTAAAAACTGCAGGATCTGGGCAATAAATATTGAGTTACGTTTCTCTTGTAAAACCTTCTGTGTTACAGAAAAAATGAATTAAAAATGAATTTATGCCCAAGAAATAATAATTTGAAAATTTCACCTAAAACGCCTAAAAGGTTAAGAGGTGGGGAAGGATTCTGTTTGCAAACTGATGCCCCATGGTATCAGTGGTATCAGTGCCCCATGGTAAAACCTCATGGTAAAACCTCATGTCAAATGCCAATATACAATATATGGACAAAAGTATTGGGACACCTACACTACACATTACACCTACAGGAGCTTTTAGGGCATCCCATTCCAAATCCATAGGCAATAACATGTAGTTAGTCCCCTCTTTGCAGCTTCAACAGCTTTAACTATTCTGGGAAGGCTTTCTACAAGATTTTGGGGTGTGTTTGTGGAAATTTTAGCAGATTCATTCAGAAGAGTATTTGTGAGGTCAGACACTTGTGTTGGAAGAGAAGGCCCGGCTCGCAATCTCCATTCTAGTTCATCCCAAAGGTGTTCAATGGGGTTGAGATCAGGGCTCTGTGCATGCCAGTTAAGTTCTTCCACACCAAACTGTGGATTCTATTATTAGGCGGACAGATATGGTCATCTGTCGCCGCGACCGTGAATGCTGAACAGTGAGCTGTCTGCCGGGTGCTCGGGTCCGGCATATTGCGGAATGAATAGACAGATTACTGGGTGGGGCTGGGGTACACATCGGTACCAATGACAAAGTCAGTGGGAGATGGAAGGTCCTTAAAAATTATTTTAGGGAACTAGGAGAGAAGCTAAAGTCCAGAACCTCCAAGGTACTGTTTTGAGAAATACTACCAGCGCCACGAGCGTCACTAGAAAGACAGCGGGAGATTAGTGAGTTAAATAAGTGGCTTAGAAATTGGTGCAGGAAGGAAGGGTTTGGGTTCATGGAGAACTGGGCTGACTTCCCTGTTGGCTAAAGGCTCCATGGTAGGGACGGGCTGTATCTAAATGGGGAGGGTGCAGCTGTGCTGGGGGAAAGAATGGTTAGACGGCTGGAGGAGCTTCTAAACTAAGATCTGGGGGAAGGAGGGTGGGGATACACAATCAGGGTCAGATAGAGCACACAGGGAGTGGGATACAGAAGGGGTTAATGGGGATTTAATCGGGCCTGGGGATAGCAAGCCGGGTAGGGAGGTGACTAGGAATAAATACGGCCCTAAGAATATTAAAAGTGTCTGTAAGATTAAATGTATGCTGGCGAATGCAAGAAGTCTTGCAAGTAAAATGGATGGGTTGGAGATTCTAATGACTGACATGGATTATGATGTAGTGGGCATAACAGAAATCTGGCTGGATGAGAGCAATGACTGGGTAACAAATGTGGGGGGGCTACACCGTAATCAGAAGGGATAGAAAAGATAAAAAAGGTGTAGGGGTTTGTCTGTTTGTAAAATCCAGCCTAAGACCAGTCCTGAATGAAGACAATGGGGGAGACTGTGATTGTGTGGTGTCTTTATGGGTAAATATTCATGGAACGGTTAATAACGGTAAACTACTAATTGGAGTTTGTTATAAGCCACCAAACATAGCGGAACAGGTTGAGGATGAAATACAGCAACAAATACTAAACACAGCAACTAATAATGGCGCCCTTATTATGGGGGATTTTAACTATCCTGGCATTAATTGGGACATAGAGGCTGCTGGATGTGCTAAAAGCTTGACGTTTTTATACACAATTTAAGAGAATTATTTCCCTCAGTTGGTTAATAAACCAACCAGAGGGGATAATGTGCTGGATCTGGTCTTATCTAATAAACCAGACACAATATCAGATGTGGAGGTCCGGGAGCATTTGGGCAATAGTGACCATAATATGGCGAGTTTTAACATAATTTTCAATGACGCAATACGAAGGGGAGCAACAAAAACCTGGAATTTTAGGAAAGAAAAATTCAATCGACTGAGGGAAGCACTTCGTCATGTTGACTGGGATCATGTAATGGCAAATAGGGATACTGACACTAAATGGGGAGCTTTTAAAAGATATATTACATGAATCATGTAGTAAGTTTTTACCCACTGGTAACAAAATGGCTAGGAATAAAAGGAGACCAATATGGATGAATAGGGAATTACTGAATATAGTAAGACAAAAACAAAAAGCATTCAAAACATTGAAGGCTGAGGGTTCAGAAAAAGCATTCCAGACTTACAAAGATCTCAATAGAAAATGTAAAAATGAAATCAAGTTAGCAAAGTTATCTACAGAAAAACAAATCGCTAAAGACATTAAAATAGATCCCAACATTTTTTAAATAAATATATTAATGCCAAAAAGAACAAATCTGATAATATTGGCCCTCTTAAAGATGAGCATGGGGATACAATTGTAGAGGAAAAAGGGAGGGCTGAGATATTAACCCCTTAATGACCAGGCCATTTTGTGCGTTTCTCCTGAAAACAGCTCCATCATTTCAGACGTAAATGCAGTTAGCGTGTGCACATACCCTAAAACTGACAGGCAATCTATTATGCCGTGCCTCTGGCATGGCCTAATAGGCAGGTACGGAAGGCAGACCTGGGGGTCTTTGTTAGGCCCCCGACTGACATGAAAACCTAACTACGCCCCGCGATTTCTTTGCTTGGGCGCCGATGTGGTGACAGAGGGAGCTCCCTTCCTCTGTCAAACACATTAGATGCCACTGTCACTATTGACAGCATCTTATGGGTTAAACTTCCTGAATCGGAGAGCGCTTCGATTACGGCAGGTGCGGCAGGAGCCAGGCTGTGTATAACACTGGGAGTACCCACCCGATCAGAGTGACGGATATATCCGTCGCTATGCGGGAACTAACACCTGCTGGTGACAGATATATCTGTCGCTCTTTGTTAAGGAGTTAAACACGTACTTTTACTCTGTGTTCACTGATGAGGTGCCAGTACCAGATATTCAGGGGGACAGTGATAAAGGTTCCCCACCCAATATTTCCTGCTTAACACAGGAGGACGTACAGCTGCGCCTGAGCAAATTAAATATTGATAAATCCCCTGGCCCAGACGGAATTCATCCACGGATATTAAGGGAATTGTGCTCAGTATTGAACAGACCATTGTATCTCATCTTCTTAGGCTCTCTTATAACAGGATCAGTACCACAGGATTGGAGGACAGCTGATGTTGTACCAATATTTAGGAAGGGTAAAAAGGTGGAACCGAGTAACTACCGTCCAGTAAGATTGACATCTGTGGCATACAAAATATTTGAGGGTATTCTAAGAGATGAACTACAAAAGTATATAGCAGAGAAAAGTCTAACATCTGATAACCAGCATGGATTCATGAAAAACAGGTCGTGCCTAACCAACATGCTCGGTTTCTATGAGGCGGTAAGTGCAAATCTGGATGTTGGTCATGCGGCTGATGTGATTTACTGGGATTTTGCAAAAGCATTAGATACTGTTCCATACAACAGTCTTCTTCTGAATCTACAGACACAGGGACTGGGGGAACATGTATGCAAGTGGGTAAAGAATTTGTTAACGGACAGAAAACAAAGAGTTGTTATAAATGGAACTTACTCAAAATGGGTTGAAGTCAGAAGCAGGGTACCACAAGGATCGGTGTTAGGTCCAATTTTTTTTTTTTTTTCCCAATAACTTTTTATTGAGGTTTTACAGAGAGGCAATAGTGTAATTACAATATGAGTAAAAGCAACATTGTACACAGTATACAAATAATTGTTAGGATTCACAATTAGAAGATGTGTGTACATAGCGTGATTTCTACAATAGACAAATAGAACAATAATGTAATACGAACATTATGGTGTATGGTCTTTTCACAGTCACTAAATGTCAATGGGGGGAGCAAAAGTACAAGGAGAAAAGTCTCAAAGTACAAGTCTGGTGGGTCTGTTAGAAAATAGGCTCAATATGGAGGAGAAGCAAAATATCAGTTGACATTATCAGACATAGGTGGGTCTTCACACCAAAGATGTTGAAAGGAATTAATTTTGCACAATGCAAACCAAGGTGCCCAGTTCTTTCGGTATTTGGCATGAGAATGATATTCAAGATGTGATAGCTCCTCCATTCTTGCAAGCTGGGCTCCCTTCCTAAGCCAGTGGCTTATAGGCGGCGCAGCCTCGGTCGTCCATAGCTCCTTGGGGCCCCCCTTAGGGAATGTCGACCACAGATTTAGGAACACTGCTTGTGGGGTAATAACAATAGAGGAGTGTGTGATGATATTAAGTGTATGTTGTATCAATAGGGAGAGATTTTCTCGCATTCCCACCATAAATGTATAGAAGATCCCGGGGCTTTATGACATCTCCAGCAGTCTGGGGAGATTTCATTACATATTTTATTCAAAACCCAAGGAGTCTTGTACCACCTAGAGGTCAGTTTGTATGAGGATTCTTGCAATTTAATACATCTAGAGGCAGAGCCGTAGCTAGGTTCTCCAGCACCCGGGGAAAAGATTCAGTTTGGCGCCCCCCCCCCCACCTCTTTCCCGACATCTCCTTCCCCCTCGCCGTGTTTGTTTTCTCTACCAATCAATGACGTGTCATTTCTTTTCCACATTTCTTTTTATGTAACTTGAGCATAAAAACATTTGTACATTTTACAAGCAATATAGTTCTATACACAACACCAGAACCAAGCTCAGTACATAAATACAGCCCCAGAACCAAGCTCAATACATATATACAGCACCAGCACAAATACAGCTCAATTTAGTGCAACCCCTGCTGTACAGGTTTGTACAGCGTAAAACTACAACTCCCAGCATGTCCTGAACAATGGTGAGGTTATGCTGGGAGATGCTGTTTCACAAAAAATAAATCATATCATAATCATACCACCCATCATCTCTCTGCAGATCATACAGTGACTACAGTGCTGATTAGAGGCAGAATGAACACTCACCGGTGACGTCTCAGATTCTAGTTATTTTTCTCCATCCGGTCCAGTCCTCTATGATGACTTCTCCCGGTCACAGCCCATTTCTGCAGTTTGCCGCTCAGATGTCTTCAGCTTCTCAATTTTCCAACATTTCTACATCTATAAATAAAGATAAAATTATCATTATACCACACACTACGCCCCTAAATATAATAGCGCCATACACTGCACCTCTAATTATAATAGCACCATACACTGTGTCCCACACACACTGTGCCCCCTGTAGATAGTGTCTGCCATAGAGCCCCCTGTAGATAGGGCCCCCATAGAGCCCCCTGCAGATAGTGCCCCCATATAGCCCACCCCTGTATACAGTGTCCCACAAATAGCTCCCCCTATAGTGCTCTACAGATAGCCCACCCCTGTATATAGCCCCCGTGTAGATATAGCCCAGCCCTGTATATAGTGCTCCACGTATAGGCCAACCCTGTATATAGCCCCCTGTAGATATAGCCCACCCCTGTATATAGTGCTCCACAGATAGCCCACCCCTGTATATAGCCCCCTGTAGATATAGCCCACCTCTGTATATAGTGCTCAACAGATAGCCCACCCCTATATATAGCCCCCCTGTAGATATAGCCCACCCCTGTATATAGTGCTCCACAGATAGCCCACCCCTGTATATTGCCCCTATAGATATAGCCCACCCATGTATATACTGCTCCACAGATAGCCCACCCCTGTATATAGCCCCCCTGTAGATATAGCCCACCCCTGTAAATAGTATCCCACAAATAGCTCCCCCTATAGTGCTCCACAGAAAGCCCATCCCTGTATATAGCCCCCTGTAGATATAGCCCACCCCTGTATATAGTGTTCCACATATAGTCCACCCCTGTATATAGTGCTCCACAGATAGCCCACCCCTGTATATAGCCCCCCTGTAGATATAGCCCACCCCTGTATATAGTGCTCCATAGATCGCTCCACCCCTGTATATAGCCACCCTGTAGATATAGCCCACCGCTGTATATAGTCCCCCTGTAGATATAGCCCACCCCTGTATATCGTATCCAACAAATAGCTCCCCCTATAGTGCGCCACAGAAAGCCCACCCCTGTATATAGCCCCCTGTAGATATAGCCCACCCCTGTATATTGTCCCCCTGTAGATATAGCCCACCCCTGTATATAGTACCCCACAAATAGCTCCCCCTATAGTGCTCCACAGATAGCCCATCCCTGTATATAGTCCCCCTGTAGATATAGCCCACCCCTGTATATAGTATGCCACAAATAGCTCCCCCTATAGTGCTCCACAGATAGCCCACCCCTGTATATAGCCCCCTGTAGATATAGCCCCCCTGTATATAGTGCTCCATAGATCGCCCACCCCTTTATATAGCCCTCCTGTAGATATAGCCCACCCCTGTATATGGTGCTCCATAGATATCCCACCCCAGTATATAGCCCACCTGTAGATAGACAACCCCCAGTAGATAAAGTCCCCCCATGTAGATAAAGCCCCCCCGTGTAGATAAAGCCCCCCGTATATAAAGTCCCCCCCCCCGTAGATAAAGTCCCCCCGTAGATAAAGTCCCCCTTGATGATAAAGCCCCCCCCCGGTGTAGATAAAGTCCCCCTTGTAGATAAAGCCCCCTGTGTAGATAAAGCCCCCCATAGATAAAGGCCCCCCTGTAGATAAAGCCACCCCCGTAGATACAGCCACACACTTTTTTATTACAATAAAAAAACAAAACTGTTCAAACTCACCTTATTCCCGCTCCCACGCCGGCTGGCAGCAATGGAGACCTGCTCTCTTCTGCGCAGGTCTCCTGGGGGTTGAACGAAGTGTCTATGAAAGGCGCCGATTGGCTGGGCAGGATGACTTTGTCTGTCATTCAGCACCTTTCAGCGACGGAAGCGTGACTCGTACAAAAGAGCCCCCTGTAGATAGTGCCCCCAAATAGCCCACCCCTGTGTATAGTATCCCACAAATAGCTCCCCCTATAGTGCTCCACAGATAGCCCACCCCTGTATATAGCCCCCCTGTAGATATAGCCCACCCCTGTATATAGTGCTCACAAGGATCGCCCACCCCTGTATATAGCCCCCCCTGTAGATATAGCCCACCCCTGTATATAGTGCTCACAAGGATCACCCACCCCTGTATATAGCCCCCTGTAGATATAGCCCACCACTGTATATGGTGCTCCATAGATAGCCCACCCCAGTATATAGCCCCCCTGTAGATAGACAACCCCCGTAGATAAAGCCCCCCGTAGATAAAGTCTCTCCGTAGATAGAGTCCCCCCATAGATAAAGTCCCCACCGTAGATAAAGTCCCTCCGTAGATAAATTCCCCCTTGTAGATAAAGCCCCCCGTGTAGATAAAGTCCCCCGTAGATAAAGTCCCCCTTGTAGATAAAGCCCCCCCTGTGTAGATAAAGCCCACCGTAGATAAAGTCCCCCCTGTAGATAAAGCCAATCCCGTAGATACAGCCACACACTTTTTTATTACAATAAAAAAAAAAAACTGTTCAAACTCACCTTAATCCCGCTCCCACGACGGCCGGCAGCATTGGAGACCTGCTCTCTTCTGTGCAGGTCTCCTGGGGGTTGAACAAAGCGTCTATGAAAGGCGCTGATTGGTTGGGCAGGATGACTTTGCCTGTCATTCAGCGCCTTTCAGCGACGGAAGCGCGACTCGTACAAAAGAGCTGAATGGATGGTCACGGAACGTACCCGGCCATTCATGCTTCTAATTGTACCTGTGTCCTACAGACACAAGTACAATTATAGTGCAGGAGGAGGTGGCGCTGGCGCCCCCCTCTAAGTTGCGCCCGAGGGACATGCCCCGCCTGCCCCCCCCCCCCCCCCCCGAGGTATGCCCCTGCTAGAGGTTCCAAGGGAGTTTCTAAAAATCTCCTTGGTGTCTTTGTCAGAAAAAGTAGTATTCAGTTCCAACTCCCAAGGTTTAAGAAAGGAGGGCCGTACCGATGAATTCATCTTAATGAGATTGTTATAGTATAATGTAATAAGCTTCTTAGGTGGTTGGCGAAGATGAAGGGTTTTTTCCAACCAAGATGGCGGGCGGTCATGTGGCCCCTGCCTAAGCGTTTCCAGGTAACATTGTCTGAGGTGAAGGTAAGGCTGGGTTCACACGACCATGTTACGTCCGTAATGGACGGAACGTACTTCGGCCGGAAGTTCCGGACCGAACACAGTGCAGGGAGCCGGGCTCCTAGCATCATAGTTATGTGCGATGCTAGGAGTCCCTGCCTCTCCAGGGACTCCTAGCATCGTACATAACTATGATGCTAGGAGCCCGGCTCCCTACACTGTGTTCGGTCCGGGATTAGGGGCCGAAATACGTTCCGTCCATTACGGACGTAACGTGCTCGTGTGAATCCAGCCTTAGTGTAAAGGATCTGCCAGGCACTGCGGGGTTAACTCCCAGAACTAATCAGTCAGCACCTGAGAATACATCCCTGAGACTGACTCCTGCTTCCACCATTCAGGCTGGCAGGCTTAGGAGTGGGAGAGCCTATCGTAACCTGGCCAGACTCAGCTAGCTCCCGCCCTCGGTCTATTTAAGCCTGCACTTCCTGTCCCTCGGTGCTTGTTATTGCTTTTGTTTCCTTCCTTGTGGTTCCTGGCCCAGCTACAGCTCCTGCTATTTTTGATCCTGCTCCATACCGACCCTGGCTTACCGACTACTCTTCTGCTTTTCGTTTTGTACCTCGCACACTCCTGGCTTGACTCGGCTCGTTCACCACTCTGGTTGCTCACAGTGTTGCCGTGGGCAACGGCCCCTTTTCCTTGCTTGTGTTCCTTGTATGTTTGTCGTGTTTGTCGTGCACTTACTGAGCGCAGGGACCGCCGCCCAGTTGTACCCCGTCGCCTAGGGCGGGTCGTTGCAAGTAGGCAGGGACAGAGTGGCGGGTAGATTAGGGCTCACTTGTCCGTCTCCCTACCCCCTGCCGTTACACTTAGAGTGAAAATTTAGTGACGAGAATCAAGGTTGAGTTCTCCTTCCAGGGAGGGCAGGAATGGCCCCGTTAGACAGTATGAAATCATATGTGCTGCAGGACGCTGCTCTAGGAAGGGCAGGACAGTCTCCAAGTCTCTCAGTTTGTGACTGCACAAGGTCTCGGACCGTCATCAGGGGAGACGGAGTCAGGTGCAGGGATTTCATCCCTTCATCCTTTGTCCATGTTTATTTGGAAACAGAGGTAAGAGAGTTACTAGAGAGTAAAGGGGCTGCATTGGGTTTATCAAGCTACAGAAGGGAGGTTAGGGGGATGCCTATGGTGGTCTCCTCCACGGGAACCCCATGTCTACCCGAAGTATGATCAAACCATTCAGTTATCCTGGCTAGTTGTACGGGGTGGTAGTAGGATTCGATGTCTGGAAGACCTATCCCCCCTGAGCGTTTAGGAAGGACAAGGGGGCTAAATGATATTCTGGGTTTAGTATTGTTCCAAATGTAATTGGAAAATAGTCGTCTAATGGAGCAAAAATAAATAAATCGGAAAAGGGAATCGGGAGAGTTTGGAATAGTTAAAGGAGTTTGGGGAGAATGACCATCTTTAGTAAGTTGGATCTACCAATCTAGGAGATATATGGGATTTGCCAAGACAAAATAGTGGTTTTAATATCGGAGAGCAAGGGTGTGTAATTACTGTGATTCCAGAGGTCAGGAGAGGGAGTTTAATTAATTCCTAGGTATTTTATACTATCTGAATGAAGTAGGAAAGGGGATATTAGTTTCAGAGACGTTAACAGAGCCGGAGCGCAGGAGACACAGAGGCCTTTGGATTTGCTAGAGTTAATTTTGAAGTTGGATAAATCACCAAATCGGGTAAATATCTCCTCGAGTCGGGGTAAAGTAGTAGAGGGGTTAAGTGATGAAAATAAGCAAATCATCAGCGAAATGCACTCGGTTGCCAATAGAGACTCCTGCAAGTAGTGGCTCCTGACTCAGACTCTGGATCAAGGTCTCGATTGTGAGGACAAAGAGGAAAGTAGAGAGTGGACAGCCCTGTCTTGTTCCATTCCTAATCTGGAAGGGGTGCGATAGGTAGCCATTTACCCTAACTTTGGTGTATGGGGAAGTGTATAGTGAAAGGATTTTGTGAATGAAAATTTGTGGAAAACCGAAACGGGAAAGTGCCCTGACCATATAGGTCCAGTCCACCCGGTCGAAGGCCTTTTCTGCATCAGTAGACAACAGAACCATAGGAACCTTTCTCGACCGGGTGTACTGGATCAAATGGAGAACACGCGTAGTATTGTGTTTACCCTCTCTAACTTTAACAAAACCGGTTTTCTCCTGGTCAATCAGAAACGGTAGCAATGATTGCACCTGTTAGCTATGATTTTGGCGCCAATATAACATCCACATTCAAAAGCGATATGGGACAATAACTACCACATTGCGATGGGTCGTTACCCTCTTTTGGTATTACCGAAATATGTGCTTCAAGCGCTGAGGGTGAGAAATGTTGAGAAGCGTTAAGAGAATTACAGTGAGGGAAAAATGTTAGGAAGATGTCTCCAAACTGTTTATAGTATGAGGCTGGAGGACCATCAAGTCCCGGGGACTTACTAGAGGGCATACGTGAAAACGTGTCACAGCGTTCTGTAATTGTGAAAGGGGACTCGAGCTGGGTTTTTTGTGTATCAGTCAAGATACGAAGAGAGAGGGAATCTAGGAAAGACTCAATCATTATGGTTCTGTCAGCAAGCTCCTTGGGAGTCTCCCCAGGATGTAGACCGTATAGTGATTGATAGAAGGAGCAAAACTTAGCTGCAATGTCATTTGTGTCCACGAGCACAGCTCCAGTAGGGTACCGGATTTTGGGGACATAGCTCTGTTGTAGTTTCTTTTTAGCTAAGTATGCCATGAGTTTGCTCAGCATGTCACCATGCATATAGTATTTGTGAGTAGCAGAGATATATGCCTTTGCTGTTCGCAAGTTCAAGCATTGTTTTAGCTTTTCTCTGCAAAGTATTAGTGAGGAAAGAACCCCTTGAGCTGCAGAAAGTTTGTGTTGGTTTTCAAGGTCGGATATTTGGGAAAGGAGGCCGTCAATTTCCCTGTTCCTCTCTCTCTTCATAAACGAACCCATAATAAGGACCCCTCTGATCACTAGTTTATGAGTCTCCCAAATAGTGCTGGTGGAGGCATCAAGCGTATCATCCTCCACGAAGTAAGATTTCAGTGTGGACTCAATTCGCTGCTTATTACGTGGGGAGTAGAGGAGAGTTTCATTAAGTTTCCAGTTATATTGCCTAGGCAAAAGAATGTGTATATTAAGGAACATGGATATTGGGGCATGGTCCGACAGGAGAATGTTGCCTATAGAGGGCGAATCTACTAAGGGGAGTTGGTGGTTTGTGATTAATAGGTAGTCTAGTCTTTGGTAAGAATGGTGGGGGTGGGAGTAGAAGGTGTAGTCCCTAGTATTGGGATAAAAGATTCTCCACACATCAATCAAATGTAAAGAGGTTAAGAGTCTGCAGACTTTCCCCGAACCAGAGTAGATGTGAAATAAGGAGTCAAGAAGAGGCTAAAGGGTAATATTGAAGTCTCCTCCCAGGAATGTCAGGCCCCCAGAGAACTGGGAAAACGTTTCCAGAGTGGCAGACAACCAAGGAATCTGACCTGAGTTCGGGACGTATATTTTCCCAATGGTGGTCAAAGTGTTCGCCATTTTACCTTTTATGAAAAGAAAGCAACCTGTGCTATCGGCGATCTGGGAGATTAATTCAAAGGGATGTCAGATCGGAAACCTATACTGACTCCGTTACGTTTGCCACTATCATTGCATAAGTGGAACAATGTAGTGTAAGGTGATTTAGGAAGATTTGGAACTTTATCTTTCAAAAAATGGGTTTCCTGCAGCAACAGCACAGACAAATCCATTCTCTTAAGGGAGTGGACGACCTGGGAGTGCTTAGTAGGTGAGTTGAGGCCCTTGACATTCAGTGTTGTGATCCGAACACGTGACATAAATGCACAAGTAAAGAAGATGAGAAACACAGAAAAAATAACAAAACAAATAGACTACTTTCCAACGTGTAGGTAAGGATACTTGCACTGCTCTACAGTGCGATAGTAGTCAGTTAAAAACTGACTGGCTAAGAGGCATGGTGAGAGTGAACGAGTGTATAAGGATATGCACCCATGAACTCATGCCATCCTG
This sequence comes from Rhinoderma darwinii, assembly GCF_050947455.1. NCBI lineage: Eukaryota > Metazoa > Chordata > Amphibia > Anura > Rhinodermatidae > Rhinoderma > Rhinoderma darwinii. The sequence goes on along the minus strand of NC_134691.1, from coordinate 151,444,847 downwards.
GCTCAGGGACGTTCATGTTTCAAGACAGAATATAGCAAAGCAGTGGATGAAAACATATTTTAAACAACCTGAAAAAATAAGGTTAAGACAATATATCCTTAGACAGACAGAGCATGGATGTGAAGAAAAGACATTCTTAAACAGGGCAGCCAGTCTATCATGGAGGGTTGTTTGCCAGTCTCTTCTTAGGTAGGCAGGATCTAGGTTTCAGCCAGATGTCCGGTTTAGGCAGAGAGGGTAGAGAAGCTACATCTGTGTATGGATGCCAAGATGGTAGGTGTGGTCAAGTTCTAGGGGAGGACAAGATTTCTCTAGGTCTTCCGGTGAGCGAACGATGAACAGCCGACCTTGGAAGTGGTTGTATGGTATTTTTACGTTTCGGAGTCGTTCCGTAACGACTCCCAGAGACCTTTGTTTGGTCAATGTGGTCGTGGAAATATCCTGAAAGAAAGTCAGTTTATGTCCTTCAAATATAAAATCCAGCATAGCGCTTGCCTTACTGAGCACAGCTTCTTTAACAGGAAAGGACAGCAGTTTGCATAAAATATACCTTGGGCGTTCACCTTCTTTTGATTGTGGGCTTAGGGCCCTGTGGGCTCTTTCAATCTGTAGGTCTGGGGGCGAATCAGGGCTGAGGACAAAGTCCAGGATTTTCTTAGTCATGGACATGGTCTCATGTGGAGGGAAGTTATCTGGCAGTCCCCTTATCCTTAGATTTAGTCGCCCTCTGTTGTCTTGGTCTTCCAGATAGGTGTGAAGAGAATTCAAGTGGGTTTGATATGCCAAGAGAGCAGAAGAGGTCGCGTCTCCGTGGGTGAGAAGAGCAGTTTTAGTTTCTTCAAGTAGCTCAACTCTAGCCCCAATGTGTTGGACTTCCTGTTTAATATCAGCAAGTTCCCGCATTACAGGTTGAAGGGCATTTTCAATAATCTTTTGTAAGCCTTTAGAAGAAATGGAGATCATTGAGGGTGGGTCAGATGCCGCCTCCTCCACGTAACTCTCAGTGTCTGAAGTGTCATGTTGATCGGTGGACACCAAGGTTTTTTTAGCGGAAGATGTAGACCTCTGGGCGAGTGTTTTTTCAGGTATTTATCCATGTCAGGCTGGGATTTCTTCTGTTTGGGGGTATTGGGAGGGTCTCCGTGTTTAGCCTGACCAATTTGCACCATATACCTTTGTATATACGTCAGAATGAGCCGGTAATGAAAAGTCTGCGTTGCAATCACATTCGTTAATAATGTTTAGACATGTAGGCATTAAGTGGTGTGTCCTAATGGAGGTATCAAAAAAAAACAAAAACCTGATCACTGTTCATGTTGCATAAAGCTCATAAAAAATGACCAAACCTCGCATTACGTAATTGAGATAACAAGTCCTTGTATGACTAAAATATCAGTATTTGGACAGCAGATTAGCAATTGCATTAAAATTATTTCAGCTAATCGCTGAGTGTACAGCAAACACCTTGTACAGTACTGGCTTTAGTATGTAATCTGACCTTATTGCAAAGGAAAAAGAGGAAAACATCTATCAGTCATTCATATTAGAGTAACCAATAGAAGAATCGCTGCATTCATATGCAAGTAGTCTGTCCTAGAAGGCTGGGCACTGTTAGAGCAGAGCTTTCAGAGGAAACAGACACACTGGGATACAAGCAGATTAACATCCTTCCCAGGCAGCGAGAAAGAAAATGATGACACCTGGAACACACAGCTAGAGAAATATGAGGTTTTTAAGCAACTACAATAAGTTCTTTATTTATATGACTCTGGGGAGAATGACTCTGTATTTTCATTTATTCATCTTTGTGGTTACGTTGGGATTTGTGCTATTGTTCCTTTGTAATTTCAGCCATTTCAATGGACAGAATAATTTACACCGACTTCAGTTTTCCCATGATGCATCTCTGTTACAGATCGCATGTGACAGACTAGCCAAACAGAAAAATACTTTTATTTGGGTAAACTCCTTAAAAACTTCTATCAAGAGAACGAAATGTATAGAATATATAATCCAGAACCATTACATCACAGCTCCTCTCTCGTCTGAAGAGGCTAATTTTGCCCTCGCCTACATAATTGTGGTGCACAAGGAATTTGATACATTCGAGAGATTGTTTAGGGCTATCTACATGCCCCAAAATATATACTGTATCCATGTGGATGAGAAGTCGAGCGCGGATTACTTGCAGGTAGTAGATGATTTTCTAAATTGCTTTCCTAATGCTTTTCTTGCCTCGAAAATGGAGCCTGTGGTTTATGCTGGAATATCGAGACTGCAGGCTGATCTGAACTGCATGAAAGATCTGCTGAAATCAGAGGTGCAGTGGAAGTATGTGATCAATATGTGTGGACAGGATTTCCCTTTGAAGACAAACAAGGAAATTGTGCAACATTTAAAAAAATTTAATGGGAAAAACATCACTCCTGGGGTCCTGCCTCCAGATCATGCCATCCCCCGCACCAAATATGTTCATCGTGAGGATATAGTACATTCCCATGTACTGAGGACCAATATTGTAAAGCCTCCCCCTCCTCACAATATAACCATATACTTTGGGTCTGCATATGTTGCCCTGACAAGGGAATTTACTCAATTTATTCTGGAAGATCAGAGAGCTGTGGATCTACTGAAATGGTCTAAAGACACTTACAGTCCAGATGAACATTACTGGGTGACTCTGAATAGAATACCAGGTATGAGCATTGCAACCACATAAAGCTAGACCAAAATACCTAAATATTTATTTAGCATCTTGCTAAAGATGGTAAAATCCTTTACTGATCTCTTCTTATTTTTTATGCATATGGTATGTTAAAATAATGTTCATGGAATTATATTAATTTTGTATTACACATTGTAGTTTATGTTGAGGTTGTGAGTTGTTTCTCTGTGGAGCATAGAAAGGTAGAGGACCGTGCCGGGCTTAGTTCCTTGCCCCCACGATCAAACTATCCCCCCAATAGATTACCCTTCCATCAGACAATAAAAAATAAATGAGTACACTCACTTCTCACACTCACTCACTTCATCGCTCCTCTTCGCTTCTCCCCTCCAGGTCACCTCAGACTCTCATTATAGGCGTATGCCGGCCGTAGTGAGAGCCTGAAGACCCAGAGGGGAGAAGCAAATAGAAGCGGTGAGTACACATTTTTTCACCTTGTCGATGTAAGGGACTGAATAGCGCACGGCCACGGTTGTTGTGGCGCTCAGGCAGCGGAAATATGCAACAGATTTACTAACATTTACTAAATAAATCTGTCACGTCATACTCAAGCGGAGAAGAAAACCCTTTTAAGCCACACTAGTGACCCAGTCCTACTCCAAATAAAAGTTAACTCTTAATAAATTAGGCACATCTCACTCCAACTTTCTTTAGATTAATACTGGCGTATGAGAGGCCAGTCTTAATAAATTCCTCCCATGGTGTGTTCTATTTGGCCAACCTTTCCAGGTAGATATTACACTAATCTGAACCAATAAGTAAATCTCTGGTGCACATCCTGCTGCCTTCTGGATCATATATAGATGAAACCTTTAACAGATTAGGAACAATAAAGCGGCATCTGACATTACTACAAATATAAGAAACAACAACTGTGGAAAAAGCTACCACAATTAATAAAAAGGTAGCATGTTAATGCAAATTAAATATTAAAGGGGTTTTCCCATAAAACCAAAATGGCCCAAATAAATTTCCATATTAAAATGAAAACAACTCTGTAATACTGTGAATTTAAAAATATTGCGCCTTTCCAGTTGTATAATAACCTGTATCCCATGTCCCCACAATCCAGGAAGTGTCCTGTTAATCACATTTTTGGCGCATGCTTGGGCGCATCCTTAGATTTCTATGGGCTCAATTGACTTTAAGGGAGCACCTAGAGCACAATATGAAGCATATGCAGTAGTAGCTTTTACTGTGTGCACAGACGTCGAGGGCAGGTGTACTGTGTGGATGAAATGACAGATGTAGCACTGCGCTGAGGAATTGTGAGGGGAAATGCACAGTCTGCCAACATTTTGAGTATAGAGGAACCATGGGGACACTGAAACTGTGAAAGAAAAGATTTTTTACTTTAACAGATTTATATTAAAATTTATTAGAAATGTGGTTCCAGTTATATCGAAGTGAATTTGTTTGGGTTTGTAGAAAAACCCATTTAAGCTATTTATCTGTTCACTTTCTACTTTTCCACTTTTATTCTTCTCCTGTTATGAACATAACGTACAAATACGTATATAGTGATTTTTAGTTTATATAGTGATTTTTAGTTTTATGCACCAATGATATAGGAGAGTTGTAGAGGGTTCAAAGGCGAGCAACTAGATTATTAAATGGGATTGGAAGTGTCGCTTACATTGAAAGGTCAGAAAAATTGGGATTGTTCAGGTTGGAAAAAAGACACCTTAGAGGGGATCTGGAGGATACTTAATATGTATAAGTATGTGTGTGGTCAATACAGAGAACTAGCACATGATCTGTTCCTTCCAAGGTCTCTACAAAGGACATGGGGACATTCATTGCGTGTGGAAGAAAGACGTTTCAGACATCAATAAAGAAAAGGGTTTTTTACAGTTAGAGTAGTTAAACTATGGTATGCCCTTCCCCAAGAGTTAGAGATGGCAGATGCTATGTCAGCATTTAAAAAAGCCTAGATAATTATTTACTGATGAATGGCATTGAGAGTTTAACTAATCTAGCAATAAAAGACGTGAAATTGATTGAGAAAGGTTAAACTTGATGAACCTGTGTCTTTTTTCAACCTGTGTAATTATGACGTTATCAAACTATACTTACCATTTAATAAGTTGGGATCAGCCCATGGGGTTTCTGAAATCTTTCAGGTTGATCTGTAAGAGGGTCAGTTTCTAGCGTAGCCCTTGGCCCTGACTCGTAGCCCGCTCGAGTAATAAAGTCAGACACAATCAATGGAAACACAACTTAACTCCTCTCCATGGCAACAAGCGCATGGTTACAACATGGCACTCATCTTAGCGGTTACAGGAAATTGTACACAGCATAGCGGTTACAGTAACAAATGGGCTCAGGCCTCTTAGTGGGCACAGGACTTGGCGGTTAGGATAACAATGGGCATTGTTTTTGGCTGTTACAGTGTCTTAGAGGGTACAGATATGGGTGGTTTCTTTAATAGCACAACTCAAGGCACTTGTGTCTACACAGTCTTTCTTTGGCTGAGTCTCTGGTCTATCACTTTCAGGCAGGTATCCACAGCCGTCACCTGCCTGGGCACAGTAGCTATCTTGCTCTGAGAGTGGTCTGTAATCACTAATAGAAGATACAAACCTGCTTGTCGTCAGGGCCCATTTCACCCAGAGCAGACTGCTCAGATAAAGGTAACTGGTGCGTACCGCCCATCAGGGTCCACAAGGTCTACCCTCGCAGAGACAAATGCTGGCAAAACCCTCTCCTTTACATAGCCCTTCCACTAGTTTAAGCAGCACTGCAAGTCCCGTGCAGTATCTCACCCTCGCACCGGACAGCTTGGTCTACTGTCTGGCTTTTCGTCTCACACCCATACTCACTCTCATCAAGGCGCTTCACGGCACCTCCTTAATATCTTACACATGCCCACTGTGTTGCCAAATCATCACAGTGCCAACATATCAACAATACAGCATAACGTGCAAACAGATATAAATACAGTGATAAAAAACAGTCCTAAGTGTACTTTGTCTGCAGAGGGGGCTTGTCACCGTCGAAGTCAACCTCTATAACTTTGCAATTCAAATCTCTATTTTGCAGGTGAGAATTTTTTGCTTAATAGGTGGCACCAAATGCTTGTAGTTCAGCAATATGTTGCTTCATAGTTGCCAAAGGACTTGTTCCAGCAGACTCCATATTTGAGCCAGACTATTTTTAAATTCTGTAGCAGATTTGGATTCCAGTCGCTGAAACGATCAGACAGGAGGGTGCTGATAGGAAGAGTAGTTAAATAATAGTCCAAGTTCGGTACCCAGACAAGCGGCAACAGGTTGTAGCATGGGGCAGGGGGCAGGAAACAATCAAAGTTTGGTACACAAATCTAAAGCAAAAATTTGTAGAGAGGCAGGAAGGAACTGGACTACAGGCAGGAAGCTCAATAGTCTGGCAAGGAGGAAGTGCAAGGTCCAAACTTAAAGGGGTTATCCAAGATTATGAAAATACAGAAAAGTACCTGTATGTGTTTAAATGCTCACCAGGTGATGCCACCATAGCTCAGAAGTAATTATTATTCATTATCATTATTTTACACAGCAGCTTTGTTTTGATGCAGGCAAGACTTGCTGGGGGGCGGGATTATCACGTAAAGGATTACGGTTCCCATGATTCCTCTCTCCTGTCACAGACATTGACTATATATGCCGCCGCCTACATGCCCCTCTAATTACAAGGTGTAAGATAGTGCTGTAATTACTAAAGAGGATCTGATACTAGTTTATTAATGCCCTACCTCCTAACTAATCTAATAGACGCTATGATGCTGATAACTACAGTGTAATTTTTTTCCCCAAAAACGTTTATTATTTGCAAAGTTATGAGCATTTTTCTAAATATGCTAATTTGACTATACTTGCCAAATGGGAGGTAACTCTTTCTTTTTACTCTGGACAGTGAAATGTTTTCTGTATGATGCTGTCCAATCACTGTCATACAGTTCTCCTCTTCCTAGCCCAGGAACACAGCGTGGTCATATATTACACAGCTTCCATTCCGACTGTGTTTTCAACTGGTGATATCGCTAGTTGTTTCACAGCTAGAATCTCATCTTTCATATGCCACCAGAATCACTGTTCTCAGTGGTCCACAGCTGGTGATATGGCTAAGTGATCGCCCTTCCCTCTAGCCTCAGTCTCTCACACTGTGTGAAGCAGCTTCATGCTGATAGGACAGCGTCAGAGGCTGTGAGGTAGCTCTACCTCAGGAGAATTGCTGGTGTTGACACCCACTTGTCTCAGTATAGCCTCATTTGCATATTTGGAAAAATATACTTGACTTTTAAAATAACCTTTTTGGGACACAATTTTCACTAGCATTATCAGTGTGACAGCACCTATTCTATTACCAAGATTGGGCATTACTAAACTAGTGACAGATTCTCTTGTCTTCACACACAACACAAATCTATGAAACAGGATCCCTCCAGAGACAGGGATAGATTGGGGAGCGGAAGAGATAAAAGTTTTCCGATGTGTGGTTTCCTTCTTTAGAGAGGGAAGGGGAGATAACCACATGACCAGACAAAGGAACCGCCCACAAGCAGGAGATAACCACCAGGAACCTAGAGGGAGTGTGTCATTATCTACAGAGTGCACTGCGGCATTACCTAAGGGGGTGTGTAGAATTATCTACATAGCACTGGTGCATTATCTACAGAGGGCACTGTGGCATTATCTACGGGTGTATGGCAGTATCTACAAAGGGCACGGGGGCATTATCTACAGAGGGCAATGTGCCACTATCTACAGAGGGCAATGTGGCATTAACTACATGGGGCACTGTGGCATTATCTGGAGGGGTGTCATTATCTACAGAGGGCAGTGTGGCATTATCTACAGAGGGCACTGTGGCATTATCTAGGATGGGTGTGGCATTATCTATTGGAGGGTGTGGCATTATCTACAGATGGCACTGTGGCAGTATCTACAGAGGGCACTGTGGCAATATCTACAGAGGGCACTGTGGCAAGAGAGCATGGTGGCACTATCTAAGAAGGGGCTGCCCAATCTTGACATTCTTGTGTCTGCCAAACGCTGCCAACTTAGCAGCCAGACTGCATTTAGCGACACTTAAACTGGAAAACTGGATTGTTTTAATAAGCACGTGGAGTAAACTCGCAAATTTTATGAAAGTTTTAAACCAAACGGTATTATTATAGTAATGTAGTATTGTTATAGTAATGTAATATTATTATAGTAATGTAGCATTATTATAGTAATGTGATATTGTTGTTATAGTAATGTAGTATTGTTATAGTAATGTAGTAGTATTATTATAGTAATGTAGTATTATTATAGTAATGTAGTATTGTTATAGTAATGTAGTATTATTAAAGTAGTTCAAATAACTAATTGATTAACAAATAATTTTGTATTGTATTCAATTTGAAAGTAATGCAGCACGTCAACTTCAAATTTTTTCAATGTGTGGCCCATTTATCCCGCCGAGTTTGAGACCCCTGGTCTAAAGGGTTGACATTTTACAATACAAACATGATCAGTAAAAATGTGTACATATTAATAATAAAAATGTTTAAATAAACAACATTGGTGGGATATACTGCATACCAGCAGATCGTTAGAGCAAAGTTAAAAAATGAGGAGGTTTAATGAATAAATATCATGGAAGTGTTTAGTACAGTATGTAAGGTTGGGGTGGGGGAAGAGCAAACTATGTAAAACAATAACTTATTAATTACATAAATAGGTTTCCCAGTGGCCGGGGAAGCAGCCAGAATAATGGTTACTTTGTAGAGAAACACATATATCTAGATGGGCAGCGAGTTGTTTTATTATACAGCATCACTAAGCAACGGAGCAGGGGACCAATGAGAGCGCACTGTAGTTGAAAAGACTACAGGACACTAAGTAATGTGGAGAGTACGAAGGCTGGGACGGGATAAAAATCACTCGTTGGCTGTAGTACACACATACTGGGCGATATGCTGAATCTAAAGAGAGGGTAGTGCGCCGCAAGGTGCACGCAGACCGCACGCCATGTTTTGCGCCCTTTAACAATTTTAAAGGCTGGGCCAGCCTGGATAGTAGGTGACAAATAATGTTTATAAGTGAAAAAACCTTCATGAATGTGCACAGTGGACACGAGAGCGGGGGACTAATTACAAGCGTTCTGTGGTCGTCAAGACTACAGAAACATAAGCAGTACGGAGAGAGTGGAAGCTCAGAGAGGACCACAGTGTCCTATCGGCTGGTGTCTGTATACAATGGAAGATGAAGGGAAGAAAAACTGGGGGGGGGCAGGGGGAGAAGAGGGCAGGTGATGCGTTGCAGGTGTGCAGGCAGGAGGGAGGCTCTGTTGAGATCTCTTTTACAGCTTTAGATGGGGCAAATCATAGTGTTAGTTAATAGACAGTGTATGATATATGCGCATTTAATGGGTAGCACACCTGACCCCCGGAATTGTTATGAGGAGGTGAAATGCAATAAATCAATACAATGAAGATCTAACAGCAAAATAGCAAGTATTGGTAAACACTGATAGAAACATGTAAATCATAAGAAAATATAAAACATTTATGAAGGAACAGAACTCCAGAGAGGTAAAGAGAATATGACAAATAGACACAATATCGACGGGGTAAAACACGCGTAATATAAGACACGTAACGTGTATAAGATCACGAGCTAAAGCGTGTAGAATGACCGATATGAATGTAAAAGGCACTATGACAAAATACAAAATCAATATGTGTGTGCTGAGATATTGGGTAAAAACTCCAAAAGGTTAAAATATGGTCTCGATGATTTCATTCAAACCATCGGGTTGGAGGCAGGATAACTAACTTAAAAATCCATGAAGACTCTCGTTGCTTGAGCCTCTGGAATATATTAGGAACTGTTTGTGGGATTTTTCTAAGTGAAGTGACCCCCTACCTTCTGCAGCCTTCAATTCTACTCTGTAAACAGCCAATTGTCGGCCAATGCTTGACAACAGGGGGTGGATAGCAGATTACGGGAAGGGAGTGGCAATAACTTCACCCAGAATTTGCATGGGTAAAACAACTGAATTTTAAAGGATGGGTGTCGCGAAAAAAAAATTTTTATATCAATTTGCTTTTAGTGTTTTATTAAAAAATGTTTTATTTATTTGTGTGTTTGTGTTTTACTTTTTTTTATTTTTGCACTTTTTCTTGTCTATGGGGGTTGCCATTTTTTTTTTCATCTCTGTATGTGTCGATTAACGACACATACAGACATGGAATACGGCACATACAGCCCCATAGAGAATGCGAACGGGACCCGTTCCATTCACTATGCTGTACACCGTCTGTGTGGGAACGGCGCATTTGCCGCTCCCACACAGTCCAAATTGAAGGTCTTTTCTTGTGGACCGGAAGCCGCGGCCGGACAGTAAGATTACTACTTCTGGTCGCGGCTTCCGGACTTCTGTTCTAATGCAAGCACTTGGAGCAGACGGACCGGACGGACCGGAGGGAGCGGCGGCGGCAGGAGCAGGTAAGTTATTTCTGTGTATGTACGTGTTTTAGTGTGTGATTACTACTGTATGTAAACCTACTACACTGTGTGTTAGCTCAAAAAATGGCGACACGCAGTGTAGGAGGTTTGACCGTTCAATCCCCTCCTTTCTCCTGGCACTAGCCAGGATAAGGGAGGGGGGATTCTGTGAGCTCACTAGAGCGAGTGTGTTTTCTCATATTTTGCAGCATAAAGCAATGTGGTTGCTTTACCACATGCCAATGCTGCAATTTTGGGAATTGCTCCATCTAGTGACAAGCACTGGGAAATGTTATAAATTAGAATCTAATTTATAATATTTCCTGACTCGGGAAAAAATTAAAAAAATTAGAACAATGTTTAATCATTTATACACTAACTGTTTAACTAAAAAAAAAAAAAAAATTTCTATCGACACATTCCCTTTAACAGTGAGTAAATTAAAAAGTTATTTTATATCAGGTTTACTATTAGATTAGTATAAATTGTTTGAAAAGTTAGTGTCCATTTAAGTTTGGACCTTGCACTTCCTTGCCAGACTATTGAGCTCCCTGCCTGTAGTCTAGTTCCTTGCTGCCTCTCTACAAACTCTTACTGCTCCTTTGTATACCGTACTTCGATTGTTACTAACCATGTACATGCCTCACGTTACAACCTGTTGCTGCCGACTCTTTTCATGACCACGTCTCTGCCTTACGCTACGAAGACTTACATGTGTACTGACCCTTGATATATTAATACACAATCCTTAGCTCACTCCCTAATCTGTCTATATATATATTTTTTTAAACTAAATAATCCCAATTTTGATATTTTATCTGGTCTACTGGAGTCCATCCATTCTATTTATTCCATTGGTTGTCATTACTGCTCTGCTTTGTTGCAGTTAAAACTGCACGCAATACTCAACATGTAGTCTAACTAGCGATTCGTGTAGAAGTTAGATAGAGTTTGGCATGATTTTTTTCATGGGGATTCTAGAGTTCAGCAGGATCAACCTGCAATACCATTTCTATCAGGGCAGAAATGGTGGAAACTAGGATAAGACAGGATGAATTTAACAAATTTAATTTTCACCAAGTTACACAAGAATATGACCAGATTTCTTCCTTTGACAGACCAATTATTAGATTTAAAAAAACGTTCAATTCATAAGTGTAATTCCAGTCACAAATAATTCATTGATAAATAGATTGTCATATATCTGACAAGAATGAGTGAGTTAATTCTTTATCTCTCTGTTCCTCTTATTAATCATTAGTCAAACCTTTACTCTTTCAAATTTCACGAGAACCAACTGTTCTTATTTCTAACTCTTAAACGGTGCATAAGGTACTATAATAGTCTTACAGAAAGGTAGGCGTAACCGGTAGAAATAAGGCAAGGTTTGTGTACAATGAGGACAATGTCTGTGCAAATAATTGAAGGTGTCACACAATACATAGTGCTTGCACAATATGAAGGAAGTTTTGGAACATGAAGTTTTAAATGACTGTAATTTAGAATGAAGTAATATAAGGGAACTAGAGACATCACAGGTGCATGTTGTTAAAAAATCTACTAACATGACAAATGGAATAGAATAGTCCTGATCAGGGGCGTAGCTAAAGGCTCATGGGCCTCGATGCAAAAGTTCTTATTGGGCCCCCCCCCCCGCAAACTTCTCATGGCCGACGGTCCGCAGCTTTCAGCTGCATCGCTGGGTCTCCTAAGTGACCCAACAATGCAGCACTAGCAGCCGGGGCGTCACTAAGGCTGGGTTCACACACCCTATTTACGGACGTAATTCGGGCGTTTTAGCATTGAATTACGTCCGAAAATGCGGCTCAAAAGCGTTGGCAAACATCTGCCCATTCATTTGAATGGGTCTTACGATGTTCTGTGCCGACGGTCATTTTTTTTACGCGCCGCTGTCAAAAGGCGGCGCGTAAAAAAGACGCCCGCGTCAAAGAAGTGCCTGTAACTTCTTCAGATGTAAATGGAGCCGTTTTCCATGGACTCCATGGAAAAACAGCTCCAATTACGTCCGTAATGGACGCAGCGAAAGACGCCTGCACATGCCATTACGTCTGAAATTACGGTGCTGTTTTCTCCTGAAAACAGCACCGTAATTTCAGCCGTAATGGACGCTGCCGTGTGAACATACCCTCAGGGCTTAAAATGTCAGGGGAAATAGCCCCAATACATATGTGTCCGCCCCAAAAAAAATGTGTGTATAGGAGACAGCATAGCATATCTATAGCACTACGACCCTATAAACTATGGATAGGATTAGATACATTGGCTCAGTAGACAGTATCACACATGATAGGATTAGATACAGTGGCTGAGCAGACAGTATCACACATGATAGGATTAGATACAGTGGCTGAGCAGACAGTATCACACATGATAGGATTAGATGCAGTGGCCCAGCAGACAGTATCACACATGATAGGATTAGATAAAATGACTCAGCAGACAGTATCACACATGATAGTATTAGATACAGTGGCTCAGCAGACAGTACCACACATGATAGGATTAGATACAGTGGCTCAGAAGGCAGTATCACACATGATAGGATTAGATACAGTGGCTTAGCAGACAGTATCACACATGATAGGATTAGATACAGTGGCTGAGCAGACAGTATCACACATGATCGGATTAGATACAGTGGCTCGGAAGGCAGTATCACACATGATAGGATTAGATACAGCGGCTCAGCACAGTATCACACATGATAGGATTAGATATAGGGCCCAGCAGACAGTATCACCCATGATTGGATTAGATATAGGGCCCAGCAGACAGTATCACACATGATAGGATTAGATATAGGGCCCAGCAGACAGTATCACACATGATAGGATTAGATACAGTGGCTCAGCAGACAGTATCACACATGATTGGATTAGATATAGGGCCCAGCAGACAGTATCACACATGATAGGATTAGATACAGTGGCTCAGCAGACAGTATCACACATGATAGGCTTAGATATAGCGCCCAGCAGACAGTATTACACATGATACGATTAGATACAGGGCCCAGCAGACAGTATCACACATAATTGGATTAGATACAGGGCTCAGCTCGCTGACATTGCGGCTCCAGCGCTGGACCCAGGAAAGGTAAGAATAATAATTTTGCTTCTTTATGTGTTACTGATTATTTTTGTGTTTGTTTTTTTTTACAGGTTCGGTTGTTGGACTTTGGATTCGAGGACTTCAATGACGGCGTTTTTTTTTATTCTCAATAAATGGTTAATGAGGGTTGTGTTTTTTTATTTCAATAAAATATTTTTTCTATGTGCTTGTATCTTTTTAAACTTTATTATCACCGCCTTAGTAATAACCGCTGGCTGATTGACAACCTCCATTACTAAGGCAGGGCTTAATGTTAGCAGGTGCAGATGCCAACACTAACCCCCATTATTACCCCGGTACCCTACCACCAGGGATGCTGGGAAGAGCCGGGTACGAACCAGTACCCGTCCATCTGTAGTGACGGGCAGGCACCGGGGTGGCCGCAGGCTGGTAGTATTAGGCTGGGGAAGGCCAAAAACAGTGGCCCTTCCCACCCTGGTAATGCTGCCTGCTGCTGCTGTGTTGTATCTGGCTGGTTATGAAAATTGGGGGGGGACCCCACATCGTTCTTTCCAATTATTTTTTATTTTTATTTTTTTTAAATGACGTGGGGTCCCCCCATTTTTCATAACCAGCCAGATACAATAAAGCAGCAGCAGCCTAGCATTACCAGGGTGGGAAGGGCCACTGTTTTTGGCCTTTCCCCTCCTGATAATACCAGCCTGCGGCCACCCCAGTGGCCGACCATCACTACAGATTGTCAGGTACTGGATTGTACCCGGCTCTTCCCAGCACCCCTGGTGGCGGTGGGTACCGGGGTAATAAAGGGGGTTAGTGTTAGCCTCCGCACCGGCTAACACTAAGCCCCGCCTTAGCAATGGATACTGTCAATCAGCCGGCGGCCATTACTAAGGCGGTAGTAATATAGTTTAAAAAAAAAACACAAAGACATAGAAAAAATATTTTATTGAAATAAAAAAAAAACCCACACAACCCTCATTAACCATTTTATTGATAATAAAAAAAAGCCGTCATCGAAGTAGTCCTGGAATCCGCCGTAGTCCAACGACCGAACCTGTAAGAAAACACACAAAAAAAACGATTAGTAACACATGTTAGGCTTAGATACAGGGCCCATGTGTGATACTGTCTGTGGGACCCTGTATCTAAGCCTATCACAACGTAGGCTTAGATACAGGGTCCAGCAGACAGTAATCTTATACAGTATAAGATTACTGTGTGCTGGGGTCCTGTATCTAAACCTACAGTGTGGTAGGCTTAAATACAGGGCCCATCAGACAGGATCACGCATGGGCCATGTATCTAAGCCTACCATGTGATTGGCTTAGATACAGGGCCCAGCAGACAGCATCACACAATCTGTGATCCTGTCTCATGGGCCCCCTAAGCCTGCTACATCGTAGGCTTAGGGGTTGTGCAGTCCCTAATCATTGATGGCCTATCCACAGGATAGGCCATCAATAGCTGATGTGTCTAGCGAGACCCGCAAATCAGCTGTTTTGAAGGGGCCGCAGCACTCGTACGAGAGCTGCTTCCCCTTCATTTCACTACTCGCTCACACTGTGAATCGCCGACACCAATTCACAGTGTGACCGGAATGAAGTGACCGGAATGAAGGGGAGCAGCTCTCATACGGGTGCTGCGGCCCCTTCAAAACAGCTGATTGGCGGGTCCTGGGAGTCGGACCCCGCCAGTCAGGGCTAATCTTACCTTCCTCTTCAGCCGCGGCGGTAGTTCTGTCGTCTCGATGCTGTGCGCGGCGTATAGCGCTGTGACGTCATGCGCTGCGCATAGCGTTTGACGTCAGGACCTCCGCTGCGATCCGGAACCAGGAAGGTAAGTACAGTCTGTTACTATAGTAACAGGGGCCCGCGGCCCGAGTTACTATAGTAACTTTTTATTGATGTGGTGCGGGGGGCTGTGGGCCCCCCTGGCTTCGGGGCCCGGTCGCAATTGCGACCGCTGCGACCCCTATAGCTACGCCAGTGTTCCTGATCTAAATGAAATCACATGGGTCCCAGCAGTTATTGAGCAGCAGTGTGTCAGGAATTTGTACAAGCCAGAAGTCATGTTTAAACCAGTCAAGTACACAAACAAACTTTTTTACTCAAAGCAGTGAGTGTTTTTTAAATGAATCAGGTACAGCTGAACAAAACATTGAATCCCCCACAAGGAGAAGAAAAATATGCATATATCTGTGGCTCCCTTAAAGGGAATGTGTTGCCAGCAAAACATGTTTTGTTTTTTTTTTAGTTAAACAATTAGTGTATAGGTGATTAAACATTGTTCTAATTTTTTATTTTTTTTCACGAGTCAGGAAATATTATAAATTGGATTCAATTGGATTCTAATTTATAATATTTCCCATTGCTGGTCACTAGATGGAGCCATTCCCAAAATTGCAGCATTGCATGTGGTAAAGCAACCACATTGCTTTATGCTGCAAAATTGGGTAAAAAGCCCTCGCTCTAGTGAGCTCTCAGCATCCCCCCTCCTTTATCCTGGCTAGTGCCGGGAGAAACGAGGGGTTTGAACGGTCTAACCTCCTACACTGTGTGTCGCCATTTTTTGAGCTAACACACAGTGTAGAAGGTTTACATACAGTAGTAAACACACACTGAACACAAACATACATAGAAATCCCTTACCTGCTCCAGTCGCCGCCGCTCCCTCCGGTCCATCCGCTCCGTCTGCTGCCGCTGCTCCATGTGCACAAGTCCGGAAGCCGCGACCGGAAGTAGTAATCTTACTGTCCGGCCGCGACTTCCGGTCCACAGGAAAATGGCGCCGGACGGCGCGCATTTCAAATTGAACTGTGTGGGAGCGGCGCATGCGCCGTTCCCACACAGCGGCGTACATGTTAGTGGATGGAACGGGCCCCGTTCGCAGTCCCTATGGGACTGGAGCTGCCGTATTCCATGTCTGTATGTGTCGTTAATCGACACATACAGAAATGGAAAAAAAAATGGCAGCCCCCATAGGGAAGAAAAAGTGTAAAAATAAGAAAAAGTAACACACAAACACACAAATTAATCCAAACGTTTTTAATAAAGCACTAACATCTTTAACACATTTAAAAAAAAATTGTGGTGACACTGTTCCTTTAATGAAATCTAAGGGTGTTACGGCCCAGAGTTCATAGCTCCCCTACACTTTAATGAAAGGATTATCTCTGTTGCCCCCTCTCTTTGTCTTCTCCTATTTACAGCTACTGCTTTGATTGTAAAACAGAGGTTGTTCTGCAAATAGGTAAGTCTGAGAGCCATAACTTTTTTATTTTTACGTCGATTAAGTGGTATGAGGGCTTATGTTTTGCAGGATAAGCTGTAGTTTTTAATCCTAAAATTTTAGGGTACATGCAAGGTTTTGATCACTTTTTATTCTATTTTTTTGTGGGCGATAGGGCGACCAAAAATAGCAAGTCTGGCGTTTGCATTTTGTTTTTTTTTAGGGCGTACACCGCGCGGGTTAAATAATGATATATTCTTATAGTTCAGACTTTTACGGATGCATTGATACCAATTATGTTTATTTATTTTTTTACAATGCTTTAGGGGGAAAATGGGAAAAGGGGGGTTTTTTGAACTTTTAATATTTTTTCTTTTTTTTTACATAAAAAAAAACATTTACTAATGTTGTGCAGTATATCTTCTTTCTGACATGGCCATATTAAGCCCTGCCAGAGGCACCCGCATTGTGTGAAGCGGGCTCACAGCCTGAGCCCGCTCCATACTTTCCCTACCTGGCTATGACTTAGCTATAAGTCCAATGTCGGGAAGGGGTTAAAGCCACTTCAGAACTGATCTGGTCCATAAAAAAATGGCTTTTGAAATTTTCTTTAAAATGTGAGAAATTGCTGCTAAAGTTATAAGCCTTCTAACGCCCTGGAAAAATAAAAGAATGCTCAAAAATCAATGCAAACATAAAGTAGACATATGGGATATGTGAAATAGTAACTATTTTGTGTGGTATTACTATCTGTTTTGCAAGCAGATACATTTAATTGAATAAAAATGCTAATTTTTGCAAATTTTCTAAAAAATTTGGTTTTTTTCCACAAATAAACACTGAATGTATCGACCAAATTTCACCACTAACTTAAAGTACAATGTGTCACAAGAAAACAATCTCAGAATCACTTGAAAAAATAAACATTCCAAAGTTATTACCACATAAATTAACACACGTCAGATTTGAAAAAAATCTATCCTGGTCCATTAGACAAAAACAGGCTGTGTCCTTAAGGGGTTAAAAAAACAAGCATGTAGAGCAAAAATCAAAGTAGTATACAAACAAGTCCATCAAAATAACATCGCTCCACATAAACAAAGATAACAATCCATGTCATGTCTTGAGGTTTAAGAATTTTAACAGTTGAGAGATAAAATAATTGAGTGGTAAAAGGTCCCAGGAACTGTTTAATCGGGGTTAGCTTCAGCCCAAAAAAGCACTATCATAATAAAAGGTTAACGATGGTTGCCGAATCTGTTTGTACTTTGGGTTAGAGCATAGTTCTAATAGGAAAGATTTTCCATTCTGGCGAGTTGAGATTACCTTCTTAGCCAGTGGTGAACTGGGGTATTTGCAGAGGCCCAACAAAGTGAGATGAGGACTTTACCGTAGTTAACAGTTGAAACCACAAAATTCCTAGGTATGGATGGCCATCGATTTTTAAATAATTATTTGGGGGGACAAAGTGACCTTACAGATATGAGACATGATGGATTGTACTTGTGCCCAATCTTTTTGCAATCCCACCATATGTGCCAGATGCTTTATGACATCATCAGCACAGCAGGGAAGTTTCATTCAAAATTTTGTGTAGTATAGAGTGCGTTTTATACCATCTATAGGTAAGTTTGTTTTATGTTTTCTTGAGCCAAACGGTGCACATTTTGTTGCAGAAATTTTCTGCGATTGGAAGTCCGTTCTATTCATCTGAATGGAACTTGTAGAAATCCATGCACCTACTGCAGAAACAACCCCTTTCAGATGAATGGAACTGATTTTGCATAAGTTTCTGCAACAAAATTTGCCACATGGAACTGTACCCTAAGGCATCTAAACATAGTAAGTAAACTTAGTAAGTTCCTATAGATTGTTTTCATCTCATCTTTAGTTCGTTTGGCCGCTTTAGGAAATCTTCAATATAATGCATTGAAATCAGGATTTGAATAAACTTACTAATATGTTTTTATATGTTTATGTGCGTTCATAAGCTACTTGTTATCACAGCTGAATTTTCCAGACATCCTTTTTTCCCGTCCATAATATTGCCGCAGAAGCATGTGACCAGACACGTCACTCCACATCCTCCATCGTAACACACTGTACCTGCGCTAGTATCCCGAACACTGCATCTTACAATGGAGGATGCAGAGTGACGTGTAGTGTTATCAGATTGTCATTTAATCACCCATGTATTGACCATTTATTTGCTATTTTTATTTATGTGGACCAGGTACATTACTGTAAAAACACGATGATACTAATGAGATTTCTTTTATGATATGGTATACAAGCAGCATTCTTGCTGACAAACTTATACAATATTCAGAAGT
Source organism: Rhinoderma darwinii (assembly GCF_050947455.1). Lineage (NCBI taxonomy): Eukaryota > Metazoa > Chordata > Amphibia > Anura > Rhinodermatidae > Rhinoderma > Rhinoderma darwinii. The sequence continues at coordinate 151,425,996 of NC_134691.1, read as the reverse complement.
GGATATATTTTTCTTATATATTTTTTTGCCCCATTAGAATTTTTTAAAGCTCTAGTGGCTACATGATAAGCGGTAAGGCTTTACCACTTGGAAAGATTTACGATGCAAACTGTGCAAAAAAAAAACTGCCGCGCATGATGTGTGCCAAATTTATTATGTGTTTTATACTCATTTTACAACTCACTTAACAGTTTAGATAAGTGACTAAAAAAGAGCATAACTAAAAGGAATCATTATCCCCTTCCCTCCACAGCCATTTTTCATTTTAATTTTTTCCTCCCGCTGTCACCGTAGTCGTCAGTGAACTTAGATATGATCAATAACAGCTGGATCATGCGTGCCAGAGACAGGCAGGACCCGCTGTCAACGAAGCAGTCAATCCCGCTGACCTGACTGATTCAGGTTTCGGCGCACAATACAGTTTCTATATATAAAGGAGACATAGAATTTCTATCTCAAAAAGTTAAAATAATTTTTAATAAAAACAAATTACAAAGTTGCACCAAACACTCTAACACCCGGTTTTGTAAAAAAAAAAGTTTTCAAAGGATTTCGTTAGACCCCCAGGCTACCAAAACAACAATTGGCACCCTGCGATCGATTTGTGTGGGGCGGGCGATTGGACTTTGGCGGGGCTGCCCCCTCATTCTAACAGCTTAGATGCCGCAGTTGCTATTTGCTGTAATGCAGCATCTAAGGGGTTAAAAGAGCGGGATTCCGCTCATTGCAGTGAAGTGTCTGCTGTAACATACAGCCAACTCGCTTATCTAATGGAGCAGGCTTAGCCTGTGACCCTGTTCCATACCCCTTCCCCCAGCCTCCGCCGTATACATACGGTGGATGTCAGGAAGGGGTTAAATGCACCAGATTTTGTTTACCTTTCTTTGTTTTGATTATTCTTTTGGCACAAAATATTGGTGTAAAGTACACTGGCTATAAGGTAGCATAAGGAAAAGTTTCTTACTTGTCTAGCAAGATGCGCCAAATTAATCATGCAGCATGTGCCACTGTGATTAGTTTGGTGCAGTTTCTGCCTGTCTGGTCCAGTTTTATCCTGTAAGAACTATAGGGTATACAGGAAATAATGGTAATAGTGTATGACTCCTTTGTTTCTTATGTATTAATTTATAGTGGAGTTTCTATTAATTACTTGGGAGGTGGTTATTCATACCTTTGGACACCTAGCCCCCTAACTAATCGACCTGTGAGACATATGGTTACAAAATTGTATCACGCAGAGCTGGAAATACCATTAGGCACAACAGTCCCCTGGCTAGGGATGCTCTTCAGGGAAACGGCGGTTGCTCCACAGTCTCAGGGTATGTTCACGCGCAGAGTTTTTAGGCGTATTAAATACGCCTGAAAATATGGTTGCTGAACACATACAAACATCTGTCCATTGAAATCAATATGAAAGACGTCGTTATGTTCAGGCGGAGCATTTTCAATGTTTCTGTTTTAAAAAACAACGCATAAAAAAGCGACCCGTAAAAAGAAGGAGCATGTCACCTCTTGAGCCATTTTTGGAGCTGTATTTCATAGTTTTAATAGAAAAACAGCTTAAAAAACATCTAGAAAAATTGCCTCAAAAAAACATTTTCAGCTTCAAAAACAGCTGAAAATCAGAGGCTGTTTTGTCTGAAAACAGCTCCATAGTTTTCAGCCATTTTTTTGTTGTACGCGTGAACATACCCTCAGGGTAAGTTTGTAGTTGATGCAGTATACATTCAATCCCTGTATGTCTAGTCTCTAAGAAGACTTCCAAGTTAGGCTATGTTCACAAGGCAAACCAAAAACGGCTGTAAAATACGAAGCTGTTTTCAAGCGAAAACAGCCCCTGATTTTCAGCCGTTTTTTAAGGAACTTGCGTTTTTTTATACGTTTTTTACAGCCATTTTTGGAGCTGTTTTTCTATCGAGTCAATGAAAAACGGCTCCAAAAACAGCTCAAGAAGTGACATGCACTTCTTTTTTACGGGGCTTTTATTACGCGCCGTTTTTAAAAACAGCTTTTTCCCATTGAAATCAGATGTTTAGAGGTGTTCAGCCCCGCATTTTTAGCCGTTTTTTGGGCTATTTACAGCCCGAAAAACGGCTGAAAATAACCCGTGTGAACATACCCTTATATTGCACTTGGCCATCTCTTGGAAAAGTTGGAGCATCCATGGAGTGCTGACACAGAGAATTTCAAATATCCCTGGTGCCCAGCATAGTACTGGAGAATTTCCAATATCCCTGGTGTTCAGCATGGTACTGGATTCCTGGTGTAGATATAGAAAACTATTTTGAAAAATAATATTATATTATATTATTATATTATATTATATTATATTGAAGAACTGCTGTTTTCCCTTTCTTTAAGTGCTACTGCACCAGTCACATGGGATGAAACGTCATCCCTCCAAGCCGGACTGCACGCAGAAGCAAAGAGACCTGGGTATAATTATAATTCTAAGTATAAGTATAATCTTTTTTTTTCTGAGTTGCGATTTTAACGGTGGAATCGTAGCTTTTCTGCCACAAAAATCGCAACATCTGCCATTTGTTGCAGGGTTTTACCTCCCCATTGAATTTAATTCAAAAAATCCGCAACAGCAAAGCAGTGTTTCCGAAGTATAACTTTACACTTTTTTTCATTGTATTTTTTACGTAGCATGTGGAGATTTGTTCAGATCTCATCCACTCTGCTGCTACTGTATTACTAGCGCTGCAGATTTTCCGCAATTAAATCCGTAAAATCAGCACTGTATATGCTACGTGTAGACATACCCTAAGCAGAGGCGTAGCTAGGTTCTTTAGCACCCGGGGCAAAGATTCAGTTTGGCGCCCCCCCCCCCCCCACCAAAATCTTTCCCAACATCTCCTTCCCCCTCGCCGTGTTTGTTTTCTCTACCAATCGACGTGTCATTTCTTTTTATGTAACGCGAGCATAAAATTATTTGTACATTTCACAAGCAATATGGTTCTATAAACAACACCAGAACCAAGCTCGGTACATATATACAGCCCCAGAACAAATACAGCTCAATTTAGTGCAACCCCTGCCGTATAGGTTTGTACGGCGTAAAACTACAGCTCCCAGCATAGCCCGAACAATGGTAAGGATATGCTGGGAGATGCCGTTTCACAAAAAATAAATCCTATCATAATCATCTCGCTGCAGATCATACAGTGACTACAGTGCTGATTAGAGGCAGAATAAACATTTACATTAAGTGACTCACCGGTGACGTCTCAGATTCTAGTTCTTTTTCTCCATCCGGTCCAGACCTCTATGATGACTTCTCCCGGTCACAGCCCATTTCTGCAGTTTGCCGCTCACATGTCATCAGCTTCTCACTTTTCCTACATTTCTACACCTATAAATAAATATAAAGTTATCATTATACCACACACTACGCCCCTAAATATAATAGCACCAAACACTGCACCTCTAATTATAATAGCACCATACACCGTGTCCCACACACACACTGTGCCCCCTGTAGATAGTGCCTGCCATAGAGCCCCCTGTAGATAGTGCCTGCCATAGAGCCCCTGTAGATAGTGCCCCCATAGAGACCACCCCTGTATATAGTGTCCTACAAATAACTCCCCCTATAGTGCTCTACAGATAGCCCACCCCTGTATATAGCCCCCTGTAGATATAGCACACCCCTGTATATAGAGCTCTACAGATAGCCCAACCATGTATGTAGCCCCCCTGTAGATATAGCCCACCCCTGTATATAGTGCTCCACATATAGTCCACCCCTGTATATAGTGATTCACAGATAGCCCACCCCTGTATATAGCCCCCCCCCTTGTACATATAGTCCACCCCTGTATATAGTGCTCCACTAGATAGTCCACCCCTGTATATAGTGCTCCACAGATAGCCCACCCCTGTATATACTATATACAAGGGTGGGCTATCTGTGGAGCACTATATACAGGGGTGGACTATATGTACAAGGGGGCTATATACAAGGGTGGGCTTTCTGTGGAGCACTATAGGGGGGAGCTATTTGTGGGATACTATATACAGGGGTGGGCTATATCTACAGGGGGACTATATACAGGGGTGGGCTATATCTACAGGGGAACTATATACAGGGGGACCATATCTACAGAGGGACCATATCTACAGGGGTACCATATCTACAGGGGTACCATATCTACAGGGGAACCATATCTACAGGGGGACCATATCTACAGGGGGACTATATCTACAGGGCTGGGCTATATCTACAGGGCTGGGATATACACAGGGGGGCTATATATACAGGGGTGGGCTATACACAGGGGGGCTATATATACAGATGGGGGCTATACACAGGGGGGCTATATCTACAGGGGTGGGCTATATACAGGGGTGGGCTATATACAGGGGGAATATATCTACAGGGCTGGGCTATATCTACAGGGCTGGGCTATACAGGGCGACTATATCTACAGGGGGGGCTATATACTGGGGTGGGCTATCTATGGAGCACCATATACAGGGGTGGGCTATATCTACAGGGGGCTATATACTATATAGCCCACCCCTGTATATGGTGCTCTATAGACAGCCCACTCCAGTATATAGCCCTCCTGTAGATATAGTCCCCCTGTATATAGCCCCCTGTAGATATAGTCCCCCTGTAGATATAGTCCCCCTGTATATAGCCCAGCAGATATAGTCCCCCTGTATATAGCCCAGCAGATATAGTCCCCCTGTATATAGCCCCCCTGTAAATATAGTCCCCCTGTATATAGCCCAGCAGATATAGTCCCCCTGTATATAGCCCAGCCCTGTAGATATAGTCCCCCTGTATATAGCCCAGCCCTGTAGATATAGTCCCCCTGTATATAGCCCAGCCCTGTAGATATAGTCCCCCTGTATATAGCCCAGCCCTGTAGATATAGTCCCCCTGTATATAGCCCAGCCCTGTAGATATAGTCCCCCTGTAGATAGACACCCCCTGTAGATAAAGACCCCCGTGTAGACAAAGTCCCCCCCCCCGCAGATACAGCCACACGTCTATTACAATTTTAAAAAATAAATAAATTTCAAACTCACCTTATTCCCGCTCCCACGCCGTCCGGCAGCCATGGAGACCTGCTCTCTTCTGCGCAGGTCTCGAGGGGGTTGAACGCAGCGTCTATGAAAGGCGCTGACTGGCTGGGCAGGATGACTTTCCCTGTCAGTCAGTCAGCGTCTTTCATCGACGGAAGCGTCACTGGTACAAAAGGTACCAGTCGCTTCATTCGTGGAAAGGCGCTGAATGACCGGGCACGGAACGTGCCAGGTCATTCATTGCTTCTAATTGTACCTGTGTCCTTGCGACACAGGTACAATTATAGTGCAGGAGGAGGTGGCGCTGGCGCCCCCCTCTGAACTGCGCCCGGGGCACATGCCCCGCTTGCCCCCCCCCCCCCTAGCTACGCCCCTGACCCTAAGGTTATGTCCCCACACATAGAATATACTGCACATTTTCTGCAACAGAAAATCTGCAGCAGAATGTCTAGAAAAATGCTGGAAAATCTGTCACAGAAATCCACACCAAATGCGGTTTTCCTGCTCATATTGCTGCGTAAACGCTAGTTTTTCTGCAGCGGTTTTACCTGCGGAATTACTGTTAAACATTGGTTATAGCAAAGTATATGTGCACCTGCGGATTTCCAGCGGTTTTTACTGCGTTTCCGCTGCGTAAACGCTGTAGAAACCGCAAAAGCATAAATCTGCTGCTCCCCATTGAAGCCCATGGGCCAAACATCTCCGCACAGAACACGCAGCATAAATTGACATGCTGCGAAATTGAAAAACGCACTTCAGAACACTTTCCGCACGACTTTTGTGCGTTTTCTATCTGCAGCGTGGGCATCAGATTTTCTAAATCACGTTCACTCTGCTGCTACTGTAAATACTGTGGAATTTCCGCACAGAATTCCGTTGCGGAAATTATGCAGCTTTTACGCTAGGTGGGAACCCGGCTAATAGGGGGAAAGCTATCAATCAGTGCTGTTCGGTGGGGAGATCCACAGCTAATGACTATGCCTTAGGGCTTATTCAGATGAACGGGATATACGTCCGTGCAACGCTCGTGATTTTCACGTGCGTCGCACGGACCTATATTAGTCTATGGGGCCGTGCAGACAGTTGCGTGATTTTTCCGCAGCGTGAGTCCGCTGCGAAAAAGTCAGGACATGTCCGTTCTTTGGGCGTATTTCGCTCATCACGCACCCATTGAAGTCAATGGGTGTGTGAAAATCACGCGCACCATACGGAAGCACTTCCGTGGGACGGCGTTATTCGCGCAACAGCTGTAAAACTATGAATGAAAACAGAAAAGCACCACATGCTTTTCTGTTTACAAACATCCAAACGGAGTGTCATAATGATGGCGGCTGCGCGAAAATCACGCAGCCACACATCATACGAGGGTGACACACGGAGCTGTTAAGTGCCTTTTACGCACGCAAAACGCCGTGTTTTTTGCGTGCGCAAAACGCACACGCTCGTGTGAATCCGACCAAATGGGAACCAAGCCATGATGCAAAGAAACATGATTTAAATACATGGAATTGTAGTAAAGTCAATTGGAGAAGTGTATTTGCATGTTGTTCATAAAAGCGTTTTACTCATTTTTCAAGTGGATTTAGCATAGACAAATATATTTCCATATATACAAAGATCAAGAATAGCACAAAAGTGACATTTAAAGAGGCTCTGTCACCAGATTTTGCAACCCCTATCTGCTATTGCAGCAGATAGGCGCTGCAATGTAGATTACAGTAACGTTTTTATTTTTAAAAAACGAGCATTTTTGGCCAAGTTATGACCATTTTTGTAGTTATGCAAATGAGGCTTGCAAAAGTCCAAGTGGGTGTGTTTAAAAGTAAAAGTCCAAGTGGGCGTGTATTATGTGCGTACATCGGGGCGTTTTTAATACTTTTACTAGCTGGGCGCTCTGAAGAGAAGTATCATCCTCTTCTCTTCAGAACGCCCAGCATCTGACAGTGCAGATCTGTGACGTCACTCACAGGTCCTGCATCGTGACGGCCACATCGGCACCAGAGGCTACAGTTGATTCTGCAGCAGCATCAGCGTTTGCAGGTAAGTCGATCTTATAGTATAAAATCTTACCTGCAAACGCTGATGCTGCTGCAGAATCAACTGTAGCCTCTGGTGCCGATGTGGCCGTCACGATGCAGGACCTGTGAGTGACGTCACAGATCTGCACTGTCAGATGCTGGGCGTTCTGAAGAGAAGAGGATGTTACTTCTCTTCAGAGCGCCCAGCTAGTAAAAGTATTAAAAACGCCCCGATGTACGCACATAATACACGCCCACTTGGACTTTTACTTTTAAACACACCCACTTGGACTTTTGCAAGCCTCATTTGCATAACTACAAAAATGGTCATAACTTGGCCAAAAATGCTCGTTTTTTAAAAATAAAAACGTTACTGTAATCTACATTGCAGCGCCTATCTGCTGCAATAGCAGATAGGGGTTGCAAAATCTGGTGACAGAGCCTCTTTAATTATTGACTTGGTATTCATTCAGTAAAGAAGTAATCTTGTATGATGTGAAGAGTAAATCCTCCTCAAATTTGTTACATTCTCCAACAACCACAATATCAACAAATACGTTTTCATCACAAGGAACTAAAAGTGTAGTCCGGGTATAAACTGATCAATTTGTTGCGATGTCCTGTGTAGGGAGTGTGTTATTTGCCCTCCAATGGCAAACTGAACAGGTGAGTTTTAAGTCTTGTGTAAATAGTTTCCAAGGATGATATCTCTCTGGATGATCCAGGTAATGAGCTCCAGTGTCATTTGGAAGTGATGTAGCAGATGGCAAATGCTTTGGCAATGGTATAAGCCCTATAACTACAAACATACATGGTATTTGTTGCATTTCTTATTGCGGCGCACACAATAAGGACATTTATCTCACATTTGGACATAACTGTACATCCATTTTAGACGACAAATAGGCATATAGTTACATTCGTATGATTAAGTCGGCACAGAAGCTGTGCGCTTGCCATTCATACTGGGACCAGCAAGCCTAACAACGGCCTTCTGGTCTGCCATTAACGGAAACCTTTTAGTGGAAAAATGACAGTTACCATACACTGCACTACTTAAGTAGTGCAATGTTTTGTACAGGCGATTAGAAGATCAGGGATTGAGGGTTGTAGTTTTTAAAATGGGGTGACTTCTTTGGGGTTTCTCTTATTATTGCACCCCAGAGCCTTTTCAATTGTAGACCAATGCTGTGTAAATCACCAAATTTGGCCTCAAATGCGTATGGTGCTCTTTCACTCCTGAACCCTGTCATATGTCCAGGCAAAAGATTAAGGTCACATGTTTTTAAAATCTTAAAACATTGCACAATATTTAGAGAGCTGTCTGTTCATAGTGGCATAATCTGGGCATAACATATTGGACACTGACTTGCAATTTTCACTCTTAAACATCCATTGTGTACCTGTGGGGTCAAAATGCTCACTACACTCCTAGATGAATTTCTTGAGGGGTGTAGTCTCCAAAATGGGGTTTACTTTTTAGGGGTTTCCACTTAACTGGTACCTCAGGGCAATGCGACATGGTGTCCAAAAAACCATCCAGTAGAATCTGCGCACTAAAAACCGATTTGCGCTCCTTTTGGAGCTGTGATTGAGCCCATATGGAGTATTGCCTTACCCCGGGAGAAACTGAGTAACATATTTTGAGGTGCCTTTGCTCCTGCAATCCTTGTGAAAATTTTAAATTATGAGCAGGCACTACATATTATTGTAAAAAATGTCATTTTTTATTTTCACAGCCCAATTCTAGTAAAATCTATAAACACCTGTGGGGTCAAGATGCTTGAGGGGTATAGTTTCCACAATGCGTTGCATCTGGTGGCTTTGCAAATGTGACATGGCATTCAGAAATCAATCCAGCAAAATCTGCACTGTAAGGGCACATTCACACGTGGCGGAATTGCTGTTGAATTCCGCTGCGGACAGTCCGCAGTGGAATTCTGTAGCAGCCGTTTTTTAAATTTGTTTCTATACATTTTTAGGAAAGTTAGTTCAGACGTTGCGAAAAATAACTGTGCGGAAATGAGGCTGCAGTGCAGAATTTTTCCTCCGCAGCATGCTCATGACGTTGCGGAGAAGAAGCGGAATTTCACTGCGGATTTCAGCCTTTGCAATGCAAAAACTGAAATCTGTGGCAAGTCCGCTGTGATATCTGCAACGTCTGAATTACCTGTCAAATATGCAAATGTTGGTGCAGATTCATTGCGTAATTGCCCCAAATCTGAAGCAACATTTGCAGCGGAAAAATTCTGGGACGTCTGAATGTGCCTTTAAAGTCAAACAGCACTCCTTCCCTCCTGAGCCCTGCCATGTGTCCAAACAGCAGTTCACAACCACATATGGGGTATTCCTATACTCAGAAGAAATTGTGTAACAAATATTGGTGTTATTTTTTCTTCTACAGTCCTTGTGAAAATAAAAAATTGTAATTACAAAAATAAATTTTTGGGGGAAAAAATAATTTTCTATTTTTACAGCTTAATTCTAATATACTTTCTGAAACACTTGTGGGTTCAATATGTTCACTACACAACCCAAAAAGGTGTAGTTTCCTTAATGGGGTCATGTGTGGGGTTTTGCAAATGTGACATGGCAACAGAAAACCATTCCAGCAAAATCTTCACTCCAAAAAGACAAATGGCGCTCCTTCCCTTTTGAGCCCTGCCATTTGTATCAGCATTTGTAACAGCAGTTCACGACCACATATGAGATATTTCCATACTCGAGTGAAATTGTGTAACAAATGTTGGTGGGATTTTTTTTTTCCTTGAGGTGGGTAGTTTCCTAAATGGGGTCACTTTTTTGGGGGTTTCCACGGTAATGGTACCTCAGGGGCTTTGCAAATGCGACATCACCATATGAAGAAAAATTGCTAGACCAAATATGTACAACAAATTTTATTTCTGATCATCAAAAAGAATTTAAAAAAAAAATAATTATCCGTGCAATTCAGGCATTAAAAACAGGATGACCATCATGTTGTCAAAAACAAGGGGTATAAATATTTCAAGTAAAAATGATTACATAAATTTTTACTTGAAATATTTATACCCCTTGGTTTTTGTTTTTTTTTGCGGAATACCGAACACAGATGTGAACTAGGCCTAACTTGGCATAGGAGCTAGGCCCAGTTCACATCTGCGTTCGGTATTCCGCTGTTCTGCTCCGTCAGAGGAGCAGAACAAGTGAAGAACAAAGGAATAACCAGAAGCGTCGGACCCCGGACAACACCGGCGGCCGATGGAACCCATTGACTTCCGTTATTTTTGGTAGAACCTGCGACAAAGGCCCCTAACAGAGCTTGCAACGCAGATGTAAACAAGCCCTTACATATGATATATAAATTTCAAGTTAATCAGCAAAGGAGAAATATAATACAATACTAAACAGTATTCCCCAAGAAAAATATACAAGGCATGTGTCAACAACATAACATGAGGTACACCCACCACACCGGACGAGCGTTGATACATAATATAATATGAACATTTTCTCCCAAAGAAAGCAGTTTTACTTTCTAGCAATTCTGAAACTTTGTATTGGAAAAAAGGAAGCTCCTTCCTAATGCATCTGATTTATATGCACTGGTGATATACTTTTCCTGAAACAATGTTTTTTTCCTCTTTCAACAGATTTTCCAGGGTCCATGCCAGATGCTAAATGGGATGGTAATCTCAGAGCAATAAAGTGGAGTGATGACAGTAGTCACGATGGTTGCCATGGTAACATGCTTTCATTGTTTTTACTGTAGTATGAAAGTCAAAGATAACAGGACACTTGATACACATAGCAGAACAAGATATAGCAGATCCAAGGGGTGAAGAGACGACTTCTTTTTGAAATGGCTATTTAAAATTTCAACTATTGATGTGTACAACTTTCACTTGATCTTACAATGCTGACAGACAACGGTCTTCCATTACATAATACATTGGTCTCAACAGAAGTTTTTAGAAAATTACATTATTTTTTACTACTATAAAAACCGCACCGTAGAGAAACACTACTACAATAATGATTATTATATTGTGTTTTTAAATGTAGTATTTCATTTGATGTAGACGAGGTACACCTGAACAATGGCATTACATACAAGGAGAATAGGCTCATAGGATACTAAAAGAAGTGTCTCTCATTGTAAAGTATTAGGATAAACTATTATTTTTACTAAAATTAATAAAAAAATATATCCTAGCTATTTCCGACCTGAATGATCAATTTTATGACTAGTGACATCAATGTCTAAATATCCAGAAAAAAATTAGAAAGGGAAAATTTAATTTCATAGCCCTCCTCATTTTCGTGTGTGACAGATGTAGCTTTCAAATGGTACCAAATTGTTATTTTTCTAACTTTTTTTTATTAGGGAAAATGAGCATAAAAAAAAAAAAATTTCCTTTATTTTTCCTTCCATAATTGGAAGTAGTTGGTTTTTCTTTAACCAAATACATTTACGTCAAATATGTGTACTTTGGTAGTGGTGTTACTATAATTCCCAACATTACAGGTTCTTCCCTATTCTAGTTCTAGGATGTCTCCAACGCTTCGGTGACATGTGGCTTCTGCACACAGATCAAAAGCACCCGTTTATAGAAATTAAGTATTATTCATGTATTTACGTATAATTAGCATGGATAACATGATCTATATTATCCCTACAAATATAAATATAAATAAATATATATATTTCTATAGACTTCACATAATAGTGATCTAATGGGTACAAAACATTAGATCTCCATTAACTGTGATCTGAATATAGAGGAAGGATGAGGGAGTACACAAGTTTTAAGGATGGCAAGTTCTCTTTTGTATTGTGGATGAAGGGCATAGCTATAGGAGGTGCAGAGGTAGCAGTCGCACCCAGGCCCTGATTCCTGAAGAAGCCCAAAGGCCCCTCTGCAACGTAAGAAGACACCAGAATTATAAATGGCACATGATAGTTAGTTGGCACTGTTAGGCTTTGCTCACATAGCATTTTTACACTAGATTCGGCATATGTGCCAGATAAAACGCATCCATGAAGCCCCATTGACCCGACGTTCTTCTGGCATACTGTACGTTTGTTTTTTTTTGACAGAATACCTTTTTTTAGTGTACTGAAAGTTTAGTTCGCTGTAGGAACAGCCCAACTTTCCCCAATGTCTAGGGAAACAAAGATCAGACAAGTTGATTTTTTACCTGTCTGATCGTTGCCTGGACCTATATTTTTCCACCAGTGATAAATGTACCAGACATTTCTCTCCTCCAACACAAACAACATGCCTGATCAGTTAAGCTGATAGATAGCTGTTTGCTGAAATATTGTACCAAACAAATGACACCATATTTACTTCTGGGAAAAATAAAAAAACAACCAGTGTAAAAGCTATTACAGCTACCGTTAATGTTGTCACCCAACTTTTTCAAACTCCACAATGGCAGCTTCAGCCAAGTTATGCAGTGATATACAGTGAAACCTCTATGAAATGACCACCCAAGAATTGTTGTGGAAAATGGTCTTCTAGGGATGTGATCCTCTCAAAAAACACAGAAATTGGGGGAATTGATAATCCATTACAGACAATCTGTCACAGAAAGATCTGGCCTAGATGGGTGGTCTTCTCAAATAAGTGTTTTTTTTTTAGAAGTTTTAATGTATTCAGTAATGCCATGTCACCAATTAACTGAGTAGATGTCTATTCAGGTGCCTGGGGCAACAAATCTGTGGTAGCTGAAATAGTGGCCAGTTAACCGAGAAAAGAAAAGAGGCAAAACAACAGGTACACTCGAATATGATTTATCAAATTATTTCAAGTATCCTTACAAATATCCATACAAGACCATACAAATATAAAAACAACTACAAACAGAACAGCATAGACTATGAATTCTTACCCTACGGTCCATTCATGAAAGATATAGGAAAATGCCTGATCTTATACCTCAAAATAATCACATATATACCTAGTTACATAGACTATGTCTTGAAACACCCCTTTTCTCCTATCGTTTTACTATCGCTGGGTTTATTTATGTCTGAGACATCTTTTTCTCTGATTATTCTGAATGTTTTTTTGTTCTTATTGAATTATATGCCAATTGGGATGGCACTTTACAATTTAGGTAAAAAAGAGTTGAGTCTTTATGAATTATATTTACTTAAATATAAATTTAACCCCTTAATGACCGCCGATACGTCTTTTTACGGCGGTCATTAGTGGGCTTTATTCTAGAGCGCCGCTATTCTACGTCGCTGCTGTAGAATAAAGTAAACAGAGCAGGGAGCCGTGAAATCTCCCTGCTCTCGGCTGCCAGAGGCAGCTGAGGGCTGGGGGCGTCCCTGCTCTGCCGGGTGAGATCGATATTAGTATCGATCTCACCCGTTTAACCCTTCAGATGCGGTGCACAATAGCGAGCACCGCATCTGAATGGTTTTGGAGAGAGGGAGGGAGCTCCCTCTCATCTCACTGACACCCGGCGATAAAATCGCCGAGTGTCTGTGTCTTCTATGGCAGCCGGGGGTCTAATAAAGACCCCCAGGTCTGCCTGGAGCGAATGCCTGCTAGATCATGCCGCAGGCATGACCTAGCAGATGCCTGTCCGTTTTAAACGGACAGGCAGTAATACACTGCAATACAAAAGTATTGCAGTGTATTATAATAGCGATCGGAGCATAGGGAAGTCCCCTAGTGGGACTAGTAAAAGAGTAAAAAAGTTTAATAAAGTTAATAAAATAAAAAAAGTGAAACAAAAAAAATGAAAAACCCACTTTTTCCCCTTACAAAATGCTTTACTATTAAAAAAAACTAAAATAAAGCAAAAAAGTTACACATATTTGGTATCGCCGTGTCCGTAACGACCCCGACTATAAAGCTGTTACATTATTTAACCCGCACTGTGAACGCCGTAAAAAATAAAATAAAAAACAATGGAAAAATTGCTGTTTTCTGTTAATCCTGACTTTAAAAAAATGTGATAAAAAGTGATCAAAAAGTCGCATCTACTCTCAAATGGTACCAATAAAAACTGCAAGTCGTCCCGCAAAAAACAAGACCTTATACAGCTATGCCGACGCAAAAATAAAAAAGTTACAGCTCTTTGAATGTGACAATGTAAAAATGTAAAAAATGGCTTGGACATTAGGGCCCAGAATGCAAGCAGGGGGAAGGGGTTAATAAGGCTAAACAGACATTTTAATCACCTGATAGAAGAGGTCAAAGCCTGCATCTCTTCTCACATTTATCCTTTAAGGGGTTTTCCCATGATGGACATTTATGACATATCCACAAGATGTCATAAATGTCAGATAGATGCGGGTCCCGCCTATGGGACCCCCACCTATCTCTAGAACGGGGTCCCCTAAGCCCTGTTCTAGCTTTTTGTGCTCACGCCGCCTCACGCCTCCCCCCGGCCACTTACTGATTACATGGTCGCTGAGCTACGCTGTTTCCGTAACTCCCATAGTAGTGAAAGGTAGTTACAGAAGCAGCGTAGCATAGCTCAGCGAGTTACGCTGTTTACGTAACTCTCGACCATGTAATCAGTAAGTGGCTGGGAGGCAGTGTGAGCACAAAAAGTTAGGGCGGGGTTAAGGGGACCCTGTACTAGAGATAGGTGCGGGTTCCATAGGTGGGACCCGCATCTATCTGACATTTATGACATATCCTGTGGATATGTCATAAATGTCTTTGATGGGAAAACCACTTTAAGGCAGAGATCCCCAACCAGTGGCTCGGGAGCCACTTGTCGATCCTGACCTGCAGTTGTGTGGCTCGCAATAGGATCCCTGAGTTACATTGGCTACAATAAGATTTCCAAATTGACAATATTGAAGACCTTTCCTAACCTCTGAATCATGCCAATTTGAATGGTATAATACATATCTTCTTCTGTATGGGCATCTTAAAACCATGCTTGAACCACTTTCTTCACTTCCGCTAAATGTTTCTCCATGTTTGGAATGCGGGTCGCAGCCAACACTCCATTTAATGTGGCTCACAAGATCCAAAAGGTTGGGGACTTCGGCCTTAGGCCGGGTTCCCACGTAGAGTAAACGCTGCAGAATTTCCGCAATGGAATTGTGTGTGTAAATTCTTCAGTATTTACAGTAGCAGCAAAGTGGATGAGATTTACTAAATCTCATACCCACGCTGCAGGGGGAAAAACGCAGCTTAAACATTAATAAATTTACCTGCAGTGCGGCATTTAATTCGGCAGCATGTCAATTTATGCTGCGTTTTTGTTGATTTTCTGTTGCTGGTTTTCCCCATTGAATTAATAGGGGATGCAAAACCAGAAAAACTTTGGCCAAGTGTTGCAACTTTTGTGGCGTATTCGCAGCGATTGCGCCGCAAAAAAAACACAACTCCAGAAAAAAAAATTATACTTTCCCAGAATGGACTCCTTCTTCCCGCAGTCTGGCCTCCTGGGATGATGTTTTATCCCATGTGACCGCTGCAGCCGATCACAACTGCAGCATCACATGGCCTGCAACGTTATCGTAGGAGGCTGGAGCAGACGTTAAAGGAGGGGGTAAGTATGAGCGCTTTTTCACGCAGCAGGATTTTCTGTCCGAAAAACCATACCACAATGTGGTGCGATTTTTGGGACAGAAGGTTGCTGCGGGTTCCAGGTCTGATACGCTGCGTAATTTTTACGCAGTGTATCTGACCCGTGGGAATCTGGCCTTAAGGGCTCATTCAGATAGATGTTCTGTATCCATGTTTAACTTCCTGTGGTTCTACTGACCCGATCTTACAACACAATAGATCCTTATGGAGCCGTAACGCTTGTTCAATAGAACCCCAGTTGGTCCGGGTGTTATATCTCTCTAAAGAACAGTTAAACATGGATACAATACACCCGTTTGAATGAGACCTCACCCACATGTATGAGTGCCTCTCAGCTCTGAAATGCACAAGAGGGAACACAAGACCCCTGTTCTAGCTATCATTGGGTTCAAGTCAAACATTGAAAGCTACTGTATAAAAAACTTTAACTTTATTTTTACATTTATGGCTCTATAAATAACAGATTTTGCTGTTTTTCTCTTGTCTTTTTCAGGTCATTATGTCAGAGGAGTGTGTGTGTATGGGGCAGGAGATTTACAGTGGTTATACAACTCCACAAGTCTTTTTGCCAATAAATTTGAGCTGTCAAGTCACCCTCCTACAATAGAATGCCTGGAGCTGAGGATACGACGTAAAACATTAGCTCAAAGCGAAACAGCACTGCAACCAAGCTGGCTCTTCTAATAAATATGAAGAACTCAACATATTGGTTAACACAATGAAGCAATATAAAATATTTTGAAAATGTGTATAATTATTAAATAATTAATGTTTTTACTATTAGATTCCTGGTTTTAATTATTCCTTCACACCCAAGTGTTTACTGTTCAGATAGGAGGATGTCTTTCCATTTTTTTTTTCTTGTTTACTTTTGAAAAGTAATGAAAAGTAACCAAAAAAGTAATGCATCCTTAAAAATGACTAACAAAATCAATGGGATGTGTCATAATACTTGTTTCCAAGTATTTTTAGTCCCAAAACCAAAGAAAAGAACTGATGGGTTCAACGAGAAACTCAAGAATACCAGTCATTTCAATTAATGAAATGACTAAAAGTTATGTCTCTATTTATGCACCATTAATTATTTATTATATGGCAATTACACATGGCCTCCATAGTCTGCAGCACTATATAGAAAATATAATTAGGAGGGAAGTTAACATCATTTCCACGCCAGCATAGCATAGAAATATCATAAACTGACGAAAACTCACAAAAATGTTGACTTTTGCCACTTTATAAAAAAACTGGGGGAGCTTAGCAGAAGGGTCATGACCACCCATGGCCCAATGCATTTACTATAATTCACACAAGAAACTGATGTATATTGTAGCGGAAATCCTTAATTCAGTGGCACACGGACAGCCAAAGATGTAGAAAAAAATGATTAAGAGGCGTGTGCCTAAGGATAGACCATCAATTTTAAAATCCCGAATAACCCTTATAGGTGTTAGTTATCCAAAAATTTTCAAAACTCTACAAGGCTGGGAGCAACCTCAATTTCTCTGCCACTGCCCTGTAGAAGCCATCAACAGATGAGGGTTTTACAGTTCTACAGCAATAATATTCCGCAAGATTATTTTACTGTTGTTAGGAAAGTTTTACATTTATGATTACTTTACCTAATGAAGACTAAAAATGTGTATCTGTAAAGCCTTGACTAACAAAATGTATAATATGTTTTATTGTTAAGATAACTGATATTATATATTAGGAGGGGGTAGCTGAATTCCTAAAAAGGGAGATTAGAATTTCTAGACAGAGGTTTAACTTCTAATTAGTTTAATTAGTTTTGAATTGTGATATATGAAGCAAAATGTAACAAGATCTAGTCCAGACATGTTATTCTCAGAATATGTATAAAAACTCTGTCATTCAGGATAGAGGCAGACATTTTGCCATACTGTCTCCTTATCGATAAGAATAAAAGACGCGCATCACTATTCAGATGACTCCTTGAATCTCTTTGATAAGAACATAAATTAATCTATCATTTGGTTCTTCGAACCGGAAATCCAACATCTCCTGACCCACCCGAGGACTGCATACCGTGCACAGGGTGAGTTATTCAATGAACTCACTGAAACTAAAGACCTCCGGCTGAATTGCCGTAAAACGGAGGCTAGTCTGATGGGATGAATGGGGTGGAGTGAAGGATTCTAAAAGAACGTATAGAGAAGAATTGAGGATTCGAGTTTTCATCTGAATAAAGGTAATATAAATTTGTTTATATATGTTTTTATTATTTTTCATATTTAGATGTTATAAGGTTATGTGATAAAAACCTAAGTTGGATCTTAGGTACTAAGACTGGGTCTTAGTTATAATAAGCACAGGTCTTAATATAAAAACTTGAGAATAACGGTTCTCGAGGTTAGAAGTCCATAGCCTGTGTGAGAAGGCTACAGGTAATCAATAACTCTGTGCAGCACGTAAAAGATAAAGTACTTGGAGATTTGAAGGATCTCCTATAGATTAAGGATTATAGAGTATTAAGATTACTTGTTTAACCAGTTCAGGACCGGGCTATTTTGAGCCTTCAGGACCAGACACCGTTTAGCCATTTTTAGCACGTGCTAGTTAAATGGCTACAACTCTTTTATTTGTTGAGCTAGCGACGTGATTTTTGCGATGTTTTTTCCGTAGACAACGTAGGTTTCTTTTTTATCATTTTTATACACATCCTTTTTGCTATTTTAGAATTTTTGTTCTTAAAGTTTGAAAATAATAGTAAAAATATAAGCTTATTTACCTTTCAGCTATTTTTTTTTGTAATAACATAGTTTTACCCTAAAATAGACATTTTATTTGTGATCGTCATTGTCTAGCGTACATTTTAATATATTACATGTCTATATTAGGGTAATTGGGTCCGGGCTAGCGTTACGACAATGATTGGTGGAGGGAACGTTTTTTTGGGGGTGGGTATTTTTTGTGTATTTATTATAAAAAAAATTTGCACTTTACTTTACTTTTATTTTTTTATTACTATGGTCTGTCCCTCAAAGGTCAAAAAAGACCTTTGGGAAACTTTATATATTTTTTTCTTTCTTTTACACCATCTTTTTCCACTGTAACTGGGGCTGCACAGCAGCCCCAGTTACAGGGGAAAACAGCCCTCTCATAGTGACTATTGTCACTAATAGGGCTGTGCTGGGTCTAGTAAGACCCAGCAGCAGTCTGTCACTAACGGCAACCGGCGATCATGCCTCTATTCTTATACACAGCATTCGTTGAGCGCTGTGTACAAGTGATCAGAGAAGACATAAGCAGCGAAAGCTGCTTCTATCCTCTCCTCAGGGTCCCCGGCAGTCACTGACAGCCGGAGACCCGACATTCAGCCGCCCAATCGCTCAGGCAGCAAGTTAAAACCTGCACCGTAAAAAGTCTATGGCGTGGGTTTTAAGGGCCCTGACTGCTGGCCATAAAAACACAGCCAGCAGTCGGAAACCAGTTAAAAAAAAAGTTGAATAAGGAATTATGTATGGTTAGGTGTTAACTCTGTTAATTGGGCTACTTTAAATGACAAAGTAAGTAATTACAGGTGTTTACAGAGTAAGTTGATATGAGAGAAAAAATTGTTGAAAAGGCTGGCAGCCATAAGATGGTCGTTTGCATGTGATGAATAGAATGGCTTGTGGAAAGTTGAAAGAAATAATTGCTATAAATTAAACATATATGAGAAGTATACTTATAGAGTAAAATGATAGGATAATAAGTATTGAAAACCGGTTGAATCTGTTTATTTGTATGTTTTGTCTTCAATGTTGAAAAAGTGAAATGCTGAGACAGTCTTTCACAAAATCCTCATCGTGGTCACCTCGGGTGAGCGACATTACTGTCTTGGGACTGTGTTTTGGTAAGCGGCTCTAGGCGTCTAGATTGAAGCGAGCGCTACAGTCCAGGGAGAATAACGTTTTGGTAAGTGGCCTTATTTATAAGGTGCAGTGAGCATTATTATTCGCAAAATACTTGTAGTTCATCCCAAACTATAACTAAAATCCACATGAGACTCCTTGACTGTGAAGAATGAATGTATGAGGGTTAAATAAATAAAACCCTGTGTGTATAAGGGAGTCCAATTAGGTATGGTCCTAGGTAAAATTGTTACCAGGACAAATTCGTAGGAAATATACTGTTAAAACACCCAGGAACATTAAGTATATGACTGATCAGCATAATACTTGTGAATGATTGTTGTGAGTGTGATAGCAAAAAAATTAAGAAATTAAACTTTTTGCTGATGTATCAATGTGGAGAATGATGACGTGTCTTGTGGGAGAACAGAAGATATACTGATTCTATTGTGTGAGTTAACAGACAGGGAGTCACAGGAATTCCATCTGTTCATCTAACCATTGTATATAATAAATTAACCTTTATCTTTACCACATTATATTATATAGACATGTGCCAGTGGTATTGTATATTTAGTCTCTCTATCTTCTGGTGTGCATACCTCATATTGGCTATATAAACTGCTGTAATTAATGATTTGATGTCCAATCTCCATAGGAAGATTTTGGTTTATATTACAGATTGTAAAATATGTGTTATATTGTAAAATATGTAAAATTGTTATGCTAACTGCATGTTTGCTGTTTGAATGAACGGAAGTATATGGTATAGTCTCTCTATGTGTTACAGACTTATCCACCAGAACGTGTGTCTAAGTTGAGACGCATTATTATAAACTCTGTGTGTGAAGTGGCGGGTAACGACTCCGGTCCGCGAATCTGGACAGCACTCTTGCACGTCCACGTTGTGACTATTATTGCGCTCGTGGTCAGGAGTGAGTTAGCGAGTTAACAATTGAGAAAAGTAAGATAGAAGTATATGAATATAAGTGTTTTCTACTATATTTCTATGTTGTGTTCTCTTGTGATGTGGATGTATGGACTGTTCTCTCACTAACAATACAGTGAATGGGTAATATAAGGACCTTTGAAAGGTGTGTGAATGTATAAGGCAAGTGAAGGGTTACCCCTGAACTGTCTGTCTGCTATGAGGGACGGTACACATCTGGCTACTATACCTTTCAGGCTATCAGATGAGGAGAACCTACAAGGTCTGCAATGCATGTTATATTTATATAATGCATTCTATAATCCAGCTGGATCAATTACAGTGAAGGAAATAAGTATTTGATCCCTTGCTGATTTTGTAAGTTTGCCCACTGTCAAAGACATGAACAGTCTAGAAAATCACATTGTCAAAATTATATATATTTATTTGCATTGTGCACAGAGAAATAAGTATTTGATCCCTTTGGCAAACAAGACTTAATACTTGGTGGCAAAACCCTTGTTGGCAAGCACAGCAGTCAGACGTTTTTTGTAGTTGATGATGAGGTTTGCACACATGTTAGATGGAATTTTGGCCCACTCCTCTTTGCAGATCATCTGTAAATCATTAAGATTTCGAAACTGTCGCTTGGCAACTCGGATCTTCAGCTCCCTCCATTAGTTTTCGATGGGATTAAGGTCTGGAGACTGGCTAGGCCACTCCATGACCTTAATGTGCTTCTTTTTGAGCCACTCCTTTGTTGCCTTGGCTGTATGTTTCCGGTCATTGTCGTGCTGGAAGACCCAGCCACGAGCCATTTTTAATGTCCTGGTGGAGGGAAGGAGGTTGTCACTGAGGATTTGACCACTGGCGTAGCTATAGGGGTCGCAGCAGTCGCAATTGCGACCGGGCCCCGAAGCCAGGGGGGCCCACGGCCCCCCGCACCACATCAATAAAAAGTTACTATAGTAACTCGGGTCGGGCCGCGGGCCCCTGTTACTATAGTAACATACTTTACTTACCTTCCTGGTTCCGGATCGCAGCGGAGGTCCTGACGTCAAGCGCTGTGCGCAGCGCATGACGTCACAGCGCTATGTGCCGCGCACAGCATCGAGACGACAGAACTCCCGCCGCGGCCGAAGAGGAAGGTAAGGTTAGCCCTGACTGGCGGGGTCCGACTCCCGGGACCCGCCAA
The DNA here is from genome assembly GCF_050947455.1 of Rhinoderma darwinii. NCBI lineage: Eukaryota > Metazoa > Chordata > Amphibia > Anura > Rhinodermatidae > Rhinoderma > Rhinoderma darwinii. The sequence continues at coordinate 151,404,406 of NC_134691.1, read as the reverse complement.
TCAGCTGTTTTGAAGGGGCCGCAGAACTCGTACGAGAGCTGCTCCCCTTCATTCCGGTCACACTGTGAATCAGTGTCGGCGATTCACAGTGTGAGCAAGTAGTGACATGAAGGGGAAGCAGCTCTCGTACGAGTGCTGCGGCCCCTTCAAAACAGCTGATTTGCGGGTCCCGGGCGACATATCAGCTATTGATGGCCTATCCTGTGGATAGGCCATCAATGTTTAGGGACTGCACAACCCCTAAGCCTACGATGTAGCAGGCTTAGGGGGCCCATGAGACAGGATCACAGATTGTGTGATCCTGTCTGCTGGGCCCTGTATCTAAGCCAATCACATGGTAGGCTTAGATACATGGCCCATGCGTGATCCTGTCTGCTGGGCCCTGTATCTAAGCCTACCACACTGTAGGTTTAGATACAGGGCCCCAGCACACAGTAATCTTATACTGTATAAGATTACTGTCTGCTGGACCCTGTATCTAAGCCTACCTTGTGGTAGGCTTAGATACAGGGTCCCACAGACAGTATCACACATGGGCCCTGTATCTAAGCCTTAGGGTATGTGCACAGACACTAATTACGTCCGTAATTGACGGACGTATTTCGGCCGCAAGTACCGGACCGAACACAGTGCAGGGAGCCGGGCTCCTAGCATCATAGTTATGTACGATGCTAGGAGTCCCTGCCTCGCTGCAGGACAACTGTCCCATACTGTAAACATGTTTTCAGTACGGGACAGTAGTCTGGCAGCGAGGCAGGGACTCCTAGCGTTGTACATAAGTATGATGCTAGGAGCCCGGCTCCCTGCACTGTGTTCGGTCCGGGACTTGCGGCCGAAATACGTCCGTCAATTATGGACGTAATTAGTGTGTGTGCACATACCCTAACACATGTGTTACTAATCATTTTTTGTGTGTTTTCTAACAGGTTCGGTCGTTGGACTACGGCGGATTCCAGGACTACTTCGATGACGGCTTTTTTTTTTTATTAATAAAATGGTTAATGAGGGTTGTGTGTGTTTTTTTTTTTTATTTCAATAAAATATTTTTTCTATGTCTGTGTTTTTTTAAACTATATTACTACCGCCTTAGTAATGGCCGCCGGCTGATTGACAGCGTCCATTACTAAGGCGGGGCTTAGTGTTAGCCGATGCAGAGGCTAACACTAACCCCCATTATTACCCCGGTACCCACCGCCGCCAGGGGTGCTGGGAAGAGCCGGGTACGATCCAGTACTTGACCATCTGTAGTGACGGTCGGCCACTGGGGTGGCCGCAGGCTGGTATTATCAGGAGGGGAAAGGCCAAAAACAGTGGCCCTTCCCACCCTGGTGATGCTAGGCTGCTGCTGCTTTATTGTATCTGGCTGGTTATGAAAAATGGGGGGGACCCCACGTCATTTAAAAAAAAAAATTGGAAAGAACGATGTGGGGTCCCCCCCAATTTTCATAACCAGCCAGATACAACACAGCAGCAGCAGGCAGCATTACAAGGATGGGAAGGGCCACTGTTTTTGGCCTTCCCCAGCCTAATACCAGCCTGCGGCCACCCCTGTGCCTGCCCGTCACTACAGATGGTCGGGTACTGGTTCGTACCCGGCTCTTCCCAGTACCCCTGGTGGCGGTGGGTACCGGGGTAATAATGGGGGTTAGTGTAGCCTCTGCACCGGCTAACATTAAGCCCCGCCTTAGTAATGGAGGTTGTCAATCAGCCAGCGGCCATTACTAAGGCGGTGATAATAAAGTTTAAAAAGATACAAGCACATAGAAAAATATTTTATTGAAATAAAAAAACACAACCCACATTAACCATTTTATTGAGAATAAAAAAAACGCCGTCATTGAAGTCCTCGAATCCGAAGTCCAACAACCGAACCTGTAAAAAAAACACACAAAAATAATCAGTAACACATAAAGAAGCAAAATTATTATTCTTACCTGTCCTGGGTCCAGCGCTGGAGCCGCAATGTCAGCGTGCTGGGCCATGTATCTAATCCAATCATGTGTGATACTGTCTGCTGAGCTGTGTATCTAATCCAATCATGTGTGATACTGTCTGCTGGGCCCTGTATCTAATCGTATCTTGTGTGATACTGTCTGCTGGGCCCTATATCTAATCCGATCATGTGTGATACTGTCTGCTGAGCCACTGTATCTAATCCTATCATGTGTGATACTGCCTTCTGAGCCACTGTATCTAATCCTATCATGTGTGGTACTGTCTGCTGAGCCACTGTATCTAATCCTATCATGTGTGGTACTGTCTACTGAGCCACTGTATCTAATCCTATCATGTGTGATACTGTCTCCTGGGCCACTGTATCTAATCCTATCATGTGTGATACTGCCTTCTGAGCCACTGTATCTAATCCTATCATGTGTGATACTGTCTGCTCAGCCACTGTATCTAATCCTATCCATAGTTTATAGGGTCGTAGTGCTATAGATATGCTATGCTGTCTCATATACACACTTTTTTTTGGGCGGACACATATGTATTGGGGCTATTTCCCTGACATTTTAAGCCCTGAGGGTATGTTCACACGGCAGCGTCTGTTATGGCTGAAATTACGGTGCGGTTTTCAGGAGAAAACAGCACCGTAATTTCAGCCGTAATGGCATGTGCAGGCGTCTTTTGCTGCGTCCATTACGGAAGTAATTGGAGCTGGTTTTCTATGGAGTCCATGGAAAACGGCTCCATTTACGTCTGAAGAAGTGACAGGCACTTTTTTGACGCGGGCGTCTTTTTTACGCGCCGCCTTTCGACAGCGGCGCGTAAAAAAAAATGACCGTCGGCACAGAACATCGTAAGACCCATTCAAATGAATGGGCAGATGTTTGCTGACGCTTTTGAGCCGCATTTTCGGACGTAATTCAATGCTAAAACGCCTGAATTACGTCCGTAAATAGGGTGTGTGAACCCAGCCTTAGTGACGCCCCCGGCTGCTAGTGCTGCATTGTTGGGTCACTTAGGAGACCCAGCGATGCAGCTGAAAGCTGCGGACCGTCGGCCATGAGAAGTTTGCGGGGGGGGGGCCCAGTAGGAATTTTTGCATCGGGGCCCATGAGCCTCTAGCTACGCCCCTGGATTTGACGGTACATGGCTCCATCCAATCTCCCATTGATGCGGTGAAGTAGTCCTGTGCCCTTAGCAGAGAAACACCCCCAAAACATAATGTTCCCACCTCCATGCTTGACAGTGGGGACGGTGTTCTTTGGGTCATAGGCAGCATTTCTCTTCCTCCAAACACGGCGAGTAGAGTTAATGCCAAAGAGCTCAATTTTAGTCTCATCTGACCAGAGCACCTTCTCCCAATCACTCCCAGAATCATCCAGATGTTCATTCGCAAACTTCAGATGGGCCTGTACATGTGCCTTCTTGAGCAGGGGAACATTTCGGGCACTGCATGATTTTAATCCATTACGGCGTAATGTGTTACCAATGGTTTTCTTGGTGACTGTGGTCCCAGCTGCCTTGAGATCATTAACAAGTTCCCCCCGTGTAGTTTTCGGCTGAGCTCTCACCTTCCTCAGGATCAAGGATACCCCACGAGGTGAGATTTTGCATGGAGCCCCAGATCGATGTCGATTGACAGTCATTTTGTATGTCTTCCATTTTCTTACTATTGCACCAACAGTTGTCTCCTTCTCACCCAGCGTCTTACTTATGGTTTTGTAGCCCATTCCAGCCTTGTGCAGGTCTATGATCTTGTCCCTGACATCCTTAGAAAGCTTTTTGGTCTTGCCCATGTTGTAGAGGTTAGAGTCAGACTGATTGATTGAGTCTGTGGACAGGAGTCTTTTATACAGGTGACCATTTAAGACAGCTGTCTTTAATGCAGGCACCAAGTTGATTTGGAGCGTGTAACTGGTCTGGGGGAGGCTGAACTTTTAATGGTTGGTAGGGGATCAAATACTTATTTCTCTGTGCACAATGCAAATAAATATATATAATTTTGACAATGTGATTTTCTTTTTTTTATATATATATAATCTATCTCTCACTGGTAAAATTAACCTAGCCTAAAAATTCTAGACTGTTCATGTTTTTGACAGTGGGCAAACTTACAAAATCAGGAAGGGATCAAATACTTATTTCCTTCACTGTATGTAAGACACTGTCTTTATTGTACCCACCTGTGGAGAGAGATGAAATCCCTCCTTTAGTAGTTGCTTACCCAGACAACTACACCTGCTTTCTGAGGAATGGGCAATGTAAGAAAGTAGGGAACGTCACTGAAGAGTTTTGTGAAACAACCATAGATATTGGTACCGATAATGGTAATAACTCCTCTAATTCGTTTACCAACCAGACAAGGGCAAGTACTGATCTCTGATGGCTATGTGGAGACAGAAAGCTGAGACCTAGGCTACTGGCCAAGTGGCAGGGAAGCTGTACTCTGGTTCAGCTTCTGATGCCATTCCACTTCTTTTCAGCCCCTGAGTTTCAGAGAATGAGAAAATAGCCCTGGAGACTATCTGAATCGCTATAAGCGGTCTATCCCTGGAGGTTCCCTTGACCATAGAATATACATAGATGAAATAGGAGTACCCCGAGGGGTGCCAAATGAGTTTAAGGCCTGAAATCAGATTGCATCAGGCTTCGAGTCTGTATTTTTCTGGTGTTCTATGATAAATAAGAATGTCAACTGGATTAATTATATTTATTACAATCAACAGAGAGTTGTTAATTATACCAGAGATGCAATAGAGGGCATTGCAGATCAGTTGGGACCTACATCTTTAATGACATGGCAAAATAGAATGGCCCTGGATATGTTACTAGCAGAAAAAGGGGGTGTCTGCAAAATGTTTGTATCGTCTGTTGTACTTTTATTCCCAATAATACAGCTCCTGATGGTACTATTACCAAGGCATTGGAAGGACTCAATTCCCTGTCCGAAGAGCTTGTGGAAAACTCTGGAATAAATGACATCTTTACTAATTGGCTTGAAGGATGGTTTGGAAAATGAAGTAACCACATATCCAGTCTATTGATTTCCTTAGCAACAGTGGCAACCATATTTGTAACTCGTTGGTGTTGTTGAATTTCTTGCATAAGGGGACTAATTCAGAGACTCATTGACACTTCAATTAATAAAACAATGTACCAAGAGATTCAAAATGAGGACTTATGATGGCTTGAAAACACCCCATGACAAGATTTTGAAGAAGAAAATCTATTTTGGATGTGTCACAGAACATTCCTTGATAAATTTACAACAGGGGGGAATGTTAGGAAAGTTTTACATTTATGATTACTTTATCTAATGAAGACTAAAAATGTGTATCTGTAAAGTCTTGACTAACAAAATGTCTAATATGTTTTATTGTTAAGATAACTGATATTATATATGAGGAGGGGGTAGCTGAATTCCTAAAAAGAGAAATTCGAATTTCCAGACAGAGGTTTAACTTCTAACTAGTTTAATTAGTTGTCAATTGTGATAAATGAAGCAAAATGTAACAAGAACTAGTCCAGACATGTTATTCTCAGAATATGTATAAAAACTCTGTCATTCAGGATAGAGGCAGACATTTTGCCATACTGTCTCCTTATCGATAAGAATAAAAGAAGCGCATCTCTATTCAGATGACTACTTGAATCTCTTTGATAAGTACATAAATTCTTCTATCAACTGTGGGTAAATATAGTTATATAGATACAGACATAGCATTCATCAGTACATTTGGCACATACTGTATTCATACTGTATCCACACTATTCATTTATTATTTCTTACTACACATCCCATGCACCACACACACACCACTCCCCTCAAGACCAGTGGGAGTGGCTATTATTATTTAAAGCACCTGCTCACTCCTTCATCAGCATTTTCTGACCTGGCTGTGTCCATTTGCAAGTATGGCCTTTTTCTGTGTTTTCATATATGTCCCCTTGTTTTTATCGGTTCTGTTTGTACATCAGGAACGTTCTGTTCCATTTAAGGAGTTAGGGACTCGCAAGTCTGGGGATCCTTGTCGTGGATTGCGAGCTTGCGTCCTTTTGGCCAAAATGATTACTAATACCCCAGGTATTTTTCATTACTACATATATTCGCTTCTCTTGGACACAGCTGGGTCTTTGATGCTGGGAGAGCATGGTGTGTTGTTGTTTGGCATAGCAAGCAGGGTAGCCCGCTCTATGAACTATCAAGGCGTCACAAATAGGCTTCTACCTGGCTATACACGTTGTGCCTCATGACGTACACACTATCCCTCCATGTTTCACACACTTGCACCCCATTATCCATTTTATTTCTATTGAGGCACTTTACTCATTACTGCCCCCTATATTTCACTCATAGTATTACACTTGCACACACACACTATTCATTTATTATTTCTTACTACACATCCCATGCACCACACACACACCACTCCCCTCAAGACCAGTGGGAGTGGCTATTATTATTTAAAGCACCTGCTCACTCCTTCATCAGCATTTTCTGACCTGGCTGTGTCCATTTGCAAGTATGGCCTTTTTCTGTGTATCCATACATTGCCTTGCGAAAGTATTCACAACCATATTTGGTGTTTCTCCTGTTTTGTTGCATAAAAACCTTTAGTTAAAATAGAATTCTTTTTTTTGGGGGGGGGGGGAGTTTGTACTATTTGAGCTACACAACTTGCATACCACTTTCAAAGTGCAAAATATTTTTTACTATTACGCAAACAATAATTGAAACAGAAAACAGAGAATTTTAACTCCTTCCAGCGATTGGGCATGACTGTACGTCCAGATTCAAAATGAGTTCCCGCACAAGGGCGTACAGTCACACCCTGTAGATAAAGCCGGCACAGGAGCTGTGCGCGCTTCATCTTCAGCCGCTGTCAGCTGTCATACACAACTGACACACCGCTGCAACTGTGGCGACGGCAGTTACCGCTGATCGCAGCCATTTAACCCCTTCAATGCGGCTGTCAATGGCGTCCGCCGCATTGAAGTGGTTGACAGAGGGAGGGGGCTCCCTCTGTACCCCCTCCCCCCCGCAATCCCCCCGCAATGGATCGCGGGTGACGATGGTTGCTATGGCAACCAGGAAGCCGTTACAAGGCTTCCTAGTTGCCCAGGTAGGAAGCCTATTGTGTCCTTCCCGAGGCAGGACCTAATACGCTAACTGTCAGATGAAGAATGACAGTTACAATACACTGCACTACATAAGTAGTGCAGAGTCATGTTCCAGGGATCAGAAGACCAGATCTTCAAGTCCCCAGGTAAGTGTAAAAAAAAAAGTGAAATAGGTAAAAAAAAATGTTAAAGAAATATAAATAAATAAAAGTTTTAACTAATAAAAACAACAATGGCCCTGTTTCCCTGATCAACTCCTTTATAATTAGAAAAAAAATGAAAACATGAAAAAAAACTATACATAATAGGTATCGCCGCGTTCGGAACGACCTGATCTATAAAAATATCACCTTATTTTTACTGCATCGTGAACACCGTAAAAAAATGTAATAAAAAACAATGACAGCATTTTATTTTTTGGTCATCTTGTCTCAAAAAAAATGTAATAAAAAGTGATCAAATAGTTGCAAGTAACGCAAAACGGTACCAATGAAAACTGCAGTTCATCACACATAAAACAAGACCAACCGCAGCGATATCAACTAAAAAATAAAAAAGTTATGGCTGTCAGAAAATGGCGACACAAACATGATTTTTTTTAGAAAAGAGTATTTTTATTGTGGGAACGTAGTGAAACGTAAAAAAACAATATAAATTTGGTGTCGCTGTAATCGTATCGACCCGCAGAATAAAGTTAACATGTTGTTTATACTGCAAGGTGAACACTGTAAAAAAAAAAAAAAAATGTGCTAGCATTGCTGTTTTTTGGTTTCCTCATCTCCCCAAAAATTTCATAAATAGTCATAAAAAAAAATCGCATATACCCCAAAATGGAACCAATAAAAATTACGCCTCATTCCGCAAAAAACAAGCCCTCACACAGCTCCGTCAACGGAAAAATAACACGTTATGACTCTCAAAACGCAATGATGCAAAATGATGCTAAATAACGGCCCAGACTAATTTTTTAGGTTCATTCACCCTATTATTACATTATCCTATTATGCCCTGATGCACTCCGCCCAGCTTACATATACCCTGATGTACTCCGCCTAGTTTACATATACCCTGATGTACTCCGCCCAGCTTACATATACCCATATGTACTCCGCCCAGCTTACATATACCCTGATGTACTCTGCACAGATTACATATACCCTGATGTACTCTGCACAGTTTACATATGCCCCCACATTATAAGCTTAAAGACAAGTAAAACACCAAGCAAAATCTGCGCTTCAAAAGCCAAATGGTGGTCCAACTGAGCCTGGCAGTGTGCCCAAACGGCAATTTATGACCACATATGGGGTATTACTGTATTCTGGAGAACCCGCTTAACATTTTATGGGATGTGTGTCTACGGTGGTACAAGCTGGGCACAACACATTGGGCACTGAAATAGCATATCTGTGGAAAACGGCAATTTTCAATCTGCAACATCTATAGTTTACTCATTTTTGCAAAACACTTGTGCGGTGAAAATGCTCACTACACCCCTAGATAAAATCTGTGAGGGATCTAGTTTCCAAAATGGGGTAATTTTTCGGGGGTACCACTGTACTGGTACGATAGCTCAATGCAACATGGTGTCAAAAAACTAATCTTGTAAAATTTCCACTCCAAATACTAAATGGCGCTCCTTTCATTTAGAGCCTTGCTGTGTGTCCAAATAGCAGTTTATGACCACGTGTGGGGTATTTCCTTACTGTGAAGAAGTTGCTTTACAAATGTTATGGTGCTTTTTCTCCTTTATTTGTGGAGAAAATGGAAAATTTTGAACTAATGCTACGGTTTATTGGAAAATAATGTAATTTTTCATTTTCACTGCCCATTTCTAATAAAATCTATGAGACACCTGTGGGGTCAAAATGCTCACTATCCCCCTAGAGGAATTCCTCAATGGGTGTAGTTTACCAAATGGAGTCATTTTTGTGGAGTTTCCACTTTACTGGTATTTTAGGGGCTTTGCAAAAGCGAAAAACCAATCCAGCAAAGTCTGCTCTCCAAAAGCCAAATGGCGCTCCTTCCCTTCTGAGCCCTGATGTGTATTCATACAGTGGTTTATTACCACATATGGGGTATTTCCGTACTCTGGAGAAGTTTCTTTACAAATGCTATTGTGCATTTTCTCCTTTATTTGATGAGAAAATTAAACATTTTGACCTAAATCTACGTCTTAGTGGAAAAAAATTTAATATTTCATTTTTACTGCCCAATTCTAATGAAATCTATGAAACACCTGGGGGGTTAAAATGCTCACTACACACCTAGTTGAATTGGGGTGTAGTTTCCAAAATGGTGTCACTTTTGTGGGGGTTACACTGTACTGTTACCTTAGGAGCTTTACAAATGCGACATGGTGCCGAGAAATCAATCTAGCAAAATCTGTACTCCAAAAGCTAAATGGCGTGCCTTCCCTTCTGAGTCCTGCCGCTTGCCCAAACAGCAGTTTATGACCACATGTTGGGTATTTCCGTACTCTGGAGAAGTTGCTTTACAAATGTTGGGGTGCTTTTCCTCATTTATTTGTTGAAAAAAAAATAAAAAATTCTGAGGTAAAGCTATATCTTATTGGAAAATAAAGTCATTTTTCATTTTCACTGCCCAATTCTAATGAAATCTATGAAATATCTGTGTGGTCAAAATGCTCACTACACCCCTAGATGAATTTCTCTAGGGGTGTAGTTTCCCAAATGGAGTCACTTTTGGGGGGTTTCCTTTTTTTTTTGCACAACAAGACCTCTTCTAACCTGACATGGTGCCTGAAATATAATTTAAGAAAAGGAAGGCCCTAAAATCCACTGGGTGCTCCGTTGCTTCTGGGGCTTTTGTTTCAGTCCAGTGGCACACTAGGTCTACATGTGTGATATTTCTAAAAACTGCAGAATCAGGGCAATAAATATTCAGTTTTGTTTCTCTGGTAAAAACCTTCAGTATTACAGGAAAAATGGATTAAAATGGAATTTCTGCAAAAAAAGTTACATTTGCACATTTTTCTTCCACTTTGCTTTAATTCCTGTGAAACGCATAAAGGGTTAAGAAACTTTCTAAATGCTGTTTTGCATACTTTAAGGGGTGCAGTTTTCAAAATGGTGTGATTTGTGTGGGTTACTAATATATAAGGCCCTCAAAGCTACTTCAGATCTGAACTGTTCCCTAAGAAATAGCCTTTTGAATTTTCTTGAAAATGTGAGAAATTGCTGCTAAACTTATAAGCCTTGTAACGTCCTAGAAAAATAAAAGGATGTTCAAAAAATGATGCAAACATAAAGTAGACATATGGGAAATGTTAGCTAGTCACTATTTTGTGTGGTATAACTATTTGTCCTACAAGCAGATACATTTGAATTTCGAAATATGCTAATTTTTGCAAATTTTCTCTAAATTTTGATGTTTTTCACAAAAAATATTGAATTTATCGACCAAATTTTTTCACTAACATAAAGTACAATATGTCACAAGAAAAAAATCTAAGAATCGCTTGGATACGTAAAAGTATTCCGGAGTTATTATCACATAAAGTGACACATGTCAGTTTTAAAAAATGAGGCTGTCAATTAGTCCAAAAGTGGCTGCGTCCTTAAGGAGTTAATGCTGCATGCACACATCCGTCGGCCTTCGTACGGCTGCTACTGATGGTTCCGTGAAACACAAACCGTATGTTTCATGGACCAAATCAATGAAAAGGCCGAGACTGTTTAGTCAAAAACGGACAGGATTAGGACCTGTCCTATTTTTGAAGGAACCGCCGCACGGTTGCGTTAAAAAGACGGAAGTGTGCATTGCCCCATTAAAATGAATGTGTCAAGGTGCTATTAGTTAAAAAAACGGATAGCACCCGGACAAAAAAAACTGAAGTGGGCAAGAGGCCTAACCCCTTACCGACCTATTACGAAAATACACATCATGGAGCGGGGGGGTTGATTTTTGGAGCTGGCTCACGCGCTGAGCTTGCTCCATACACCGCAGCTGTGTATTACAGCTGACACGCTGCTCTAACGGCCAGGAACAGCCATCACACTGTTACTGGCCATTTAACTACTTAAATGCCATGGTCAATAGTGACCGCAGCATTTAAACCATTAGAAGGAGGGGGTTGGCCCCCTCTGACAGCTCAATGGCCCCCCGCAGAGCAATCGGGGGCGCCGATGGTTGTCATGGCAGCCCGGGGGCCTAATAAATGCCCCCAGGTCTGCCTTCTGTCTGCCTCTAATAAGCCATGACTCTGGCAGGGCTTAACAGAAGCCTGTAAAAATGACAATATACTCAATACATTTATTTTGCAGTGTATTGTATCTACGATCTAATGATCACTGGTTGAATTCCTCCAAGGGGACTAATAAAATGTATTAAAAAAAGCTAAATACATTTTTCAGAAGTGTACAAAATGTACAAAAATATTAAAAGTTCAGAAAAAAAACCTTTTCCCACTTTTCTCCCAAGCTCAATGTAAAAAAAAAAATTGGTATCGCTGCATCCGTAAAAGTCTGAACTATTACAATATACCATTACTTAACTCGCACGGTGAACGGCGTAAAAAACGAATTGTAAAACACCCGAAAACGCTAAAAAATTCTGAAATAGAAAGTGATCAAAGAATCGTATGTACCATAAAATGGTACCAATAAAAACTACAGCTCATGTAGCAAAAAAAAAGCCCTTACATCGCTTAACCGCCGTAAAAATAAAGTCATGGTCTCACAATGTGGTGAAACAGAACAATTGTTTTTAACAAGTAGTTTTTTCTTTGTAAAAGCAGTGTAGTAGTGCAGCTACTGGACAGTGCAGAAGCTGTCCAGTTTCAAGCAACCAGGGAACATGTACAGCAGAGAGGGTTTTCTCTGCTGTTGCTTGGGTGTAAAACCCGGAATAGGGCCTGGTTTGCTGGAGTGTGAAGAAGAAGGGCGGCTTCCACTCCATACAGAGAGTCCATGTCTTGGGCTGTCTGATGAGCTTAGTTAGGCTTCACCTGAGACGACTCTTTAATTCAGGTGTGTGCAGTTAACACAGGGCTCTCAGTCTGGGGAAGACAGGCATGCTAGCCTGTGAGAGTCACCAATATGTAAGGGGCTCTCAGTCTGGGGAAGACAGGTATTGCCGGCCTGTGAGAGTCACCACCGTGTAAGGTAAAGCTGTGAAGGTTTTGAGGTGCTGGGCACAAGGCTCAGTGTCTCATAGTGAGGGAAACTGAATGTGTTAGTTAAAGGCTGGACGGCCTAGGGTTTACTTTGTATGTTTATTGTTGAGAAAAAGCAAAAAACACGGCGCCACATAGTGCAGGTTACCCAGGTATGGAGTGGTGTACAAGAAGAGTGGTACTCACCTGGTAACGGATGGTAGAAGGCAATAAAGGATAAAGGTACAGCTGCTGCCAGGACTCGGGACCGGTGATTCAAATGAACGACCGCGAAGTTTATGCTGGTATAGCAGAAAAAGGAGTCACCACGGGCGCTGCTGCACTTCAATGGAACCAAAATGCTTGGAAGGTTCAGATCGTTGGTAATAATGTACGGAAGATTGTAAGAATAAATGGAATTTATTAATAATAGGACTACGCGTTTCAATGCCGTACTGGCATCTTCATCAGGTCATGGATGAAAAAACAAAAGGTCACTGTTTAAATAGCCATGTTGATGTTGAAAAACCCGCCAATGTGAACGGGGTCAAGGTGTTTAAGTGACGTCACAGTTCAAAGTTCAAAATACACAGGACCGGAGAAACACACAAAAACAGTAAAAGTATGTCATATAATAAAAACAATAAAAAATGAATAGAGAAAGAAGAGTTTAAAATGTATGAAAAGAGAACATAATGAAAACCATGTAATTAAGAAGGTTTGAAATGTAGTACGTAATGTGTGCCGAAGCGACACTGGAAAAAAATGCTACCCGATAATATAGAATAATAATGTAAGTAATTAAAAATGTAAGTAATTAAAAATATAGGTATGGACTACAAAATCCGGTGTATAGTACAAAGGTACTAACCTTTATGTACCAGAATTTATATAATTAACAGAATGATAACCATAATGTCGGCAATGATTCAAAGCGGCGATATACATATAAGAAAATGGGAATAAAACAACCCACTAGTTGAGGCAGGCTAGATTTCAGAAATATTAAATAGCCAAAATTGTATAGTAAAATAGAATATAAAACATTAATATAATATATATATATATATATATATAAAAAAAAAAAAATTATATATATATATATATATATAAAAGGTAAAGGTGGTAATACATCGGCAATAGGAAAAAAAATAAAAATAATAATTATTTTCATGGAAAGAAATGTCCATATGAATAATAAAACAGTAGAAAAAAATGCAAAAATTAACAGAACTGTCGGGAAATGACAGAGAGGTAATGGTTTTATAAATTAAAACAAAGTCGGCAAAGCCGATAAATTGTAATAGCTGACAAAACGAAATAAGGAGAAAGCAATGTGTCATGAATGAAATTCAAAAAGGGAACATAATGAATAATATATCTGAGGGGGGGAGCATCAAATATGTTTACGAAATTAACTGGTAACATGGTAAACGGGTTATGTATAAAAGTGATATATATGAGATACACTGAAATGTAAAGTCGGCAGGGCTAAAATGTATTAGGTGATACAGTGAAATCGATATCATAGGTACAAGAATTTATGATCATTAATAAGTAGAGGCATAAAGACAAAAATGGTAATAATGATAATGGAAAATGAATAAATAAAATGAAATATAAAATAATAATGAAATTAAAAAACAAAAAACAAAAAATAACCGGAAAGTAGCATCATAATGTACAAAAAATATATAATACAACTGTGAAAAATGAAAATGAATGAAAATAAATATAAATATAAATGTCAATAATAATGAATTTAAAGAAAACAAAACAAAAACAAAAATATGACAGAAGAAGTAACATCATAATGTACAAGAAAATCACCAGAATAAGAGTAATATACCTTCGTAAACACAATAATATAATGATAAGTTGATAATCAATGATGTTTTAACCGCAGAAAACACAAAGTTAAATGATAAATAATAAAGTGATATACTAATCAAGAGTGGATTCGGATATATCATTAAGGCCATCCGGTTGGAGGGTCTTCATTTTAAAGATCCAGTAATTTTCGCGCTGCTTAAGCTTACTAAACCGATTGTTGATGTTGAGTGGAATTTGTTCTATAGGCGTGATACGTATACTACTAAACTGGCTGTTGTGCATGATGGAAAAATGTCGAGAGACACTATGTTTCAAAAAACCAGTGTTTATATTGAATCTGTGATTGTTGATCCTTGTACGTAAACATTGTGTAGTGCGACCGATGTATTGGAGATGACATGGACACTCCAACATATAGATAACAAACGAACTTCCACAGTTGAGAAAGCTATTAATATTAAAAGATTCTTTAGTTACTGCAGATGTGTAGGTAGATGTTTTGTGGGTTATATTGGTACAACACATGCAACGCTGTCGACCACATTTGTAAGAACCAAGAGTCCTAGGGAGCAAGGTGGTGCAGAGTGCCATGGAATTTTTTATTTTACTGGGTGCTAAAATGTTTTTGAGGGATTTGGATCGTCTATAAGTGATGATAGGTCTATCGGGTAATTCTGTTTTTAAGAAAGGATCATTTTTCAGAATATGCCAGTGTTTATCAAGAACCTCACGGATTTTTTTACTTCCACTATTAAATGATGTGATGAAATTGTTACTAAAATTTTGTTTATTTTTCATTACCTTCTCATGTCGGACGCATGAATCTTGCGAGAGTAGAGCAGCTTTCCGACGTGCCCCTTTAATGAGACTCAAAGGAAAATTCTTTTCCCTGAACCTTTTTTCTAATAGATTGCATTCCTCTATGAAGTCAGAGTCTGTTGTACAATTCTTTCTCACCCTTCTAAATTGACCAAATGGGACATTTTTTATCCATGGGGGATAATGGGCGCTGTTGAAGTTTAAATAGCTGTTGACGTCGACAGTTTTGAAGTGAGTCCTTGTAGTAAATTTGTTAATACTGGTATCAAAAGCAATAGTCAGATCTAGGAAATCAATGGATATTGTAGAAAAGGTATGTGTAAAGGATAATCCTAAACTATTCGTATTAAGGGACTCAATAAAGGATATAGCCTCAGTCTCATTGCCCAACCAGATGAAAAGAAGGTCGTCTATGTAACGCTTATAGAATAAAATTTTGCTTCTGAAGGGGTGATCATGATAAATATACTGGTCTTCGAAATGTCCCATATAAAGGTTGGCATAGGATGGTGCGAACCTCGAGCCCATGGCGCATCCTTTAATTTGACTATAAAATTTGTTATCAAAGCTAAATGAGTTATGATTTAAGATGAAATCAACACATTTGATTAAAAATTCTGTTTGTTTCCCAGACATACAGGTTTTGGTGGAAAGTGTCGTCCTAATGACCTCGAGACCTTTGGCATGGGGAATGTTACTATAAAGGGCCGTTACATCAGCAGTGAGAAAATTGATGGGGTACATAGAGTTAGTGACATTTATTGAGTGAAGTTCTCTTATTATTTGGGTGGAATCTCTGAGATATGAAGGTAGGCTGGTTACTAGAGGTTGAAAATGAATATCAATGAAGTGTGAGAGATTACTGGTTAGGGACCCAATGCCCGATATGATAGGACGTCCAGGGGGATTAGTGATGGACTTATGTATCTTGGGGAGATGATATAGAAATGGCATATTCGGAAAGAGCACATTGAGAAAACCTCTTTCCTTCTTGGTAATAACTCCTTCATGAAAGGCTGTGTCTATTAGGTGAGTGTATTTGGGTATATGAGTGGGTAAGGGGTTAGTTTCTAATCTGACATAAAAACTATTATCATCCAATATTCTATAGGATTCGCCCAAATATTTGTCTTTGTCCATAATTACAATACCCCCTCCCTTATCAGCGGAACGGATAACAATATTATTATTTTTGGCGAGTGTCTTGAGGGAATTTCTTTCCTGATAAGTCAGATTGTCAGGTGTATTAATGGGTTTGTCAAGGGATCTAAATTCATTCCCTACGAGAGCAGAAAAGGTTTCTAAAAAAGAACCTTGGTGATGTAGAGGATAAAAGCTTGATTTAGGCTTTAAATCAGTGGTAATGATTACAGGGGAAACCGTTGTGATGGAGGGTTCTGAAACAGGAGTTGGTACTGGAAAAATGGGGATCAATTTGGTCATAGAAAAATGCCTAGTCAGGGTGAGCTTTCTGACAAAACGATTGAGGTCCATGAAAAGATCAAAGGTGTTGGGTTTAGAAACAGGGCAAAAGGAGAGACCCTTACTGAGGAGGCTGATCTCATGTATACCGAATTCATATGAGGATAGATTGAAAAGTTTGACCTTTAGTGATTGGTCCGATGTTTCTTTAGGTTGATTGGTGGAGTTCTTTCTGTTGGCATTGCGTTTGCGCCCGCCTCTTCTTCCTCTGAATCTAATTTTCTTTTTGTTGATATTTTTTGAACCAAGGGAAAGAATTGTGTGATTGTTTGGATCTTGGGACTTATGAGGTATGTTATGAGGTGGTCGTTGCTGTTGATAGTGGGTGTGACCGGTGGCATTGTTAGTTGGGAAGGAAGTCCTAAAAAAGAGGTGGTGGTGTCCAAGAATGATACAGGTACTGAAGATGGAGGTTCAGATGTGACACAAAGTGCATCATTAGAAAATGATGCCGAGGTGACATTCACTGTACTGGTGGGTGGAGATAATTCGAAAAGGTTAGCTGAGGTATTATGAATGGATAATTGTAGTAGGGAATGAGATATATCCTGGTCAGAAAAGGATATAGAATCATTGGGTGTTGGGGATATTGAAATGGGGATTGAAGGATTTTCTAAAGAGGATTGGAATTGTAGAAGACGAACTTCCAATTCCAAAGATTTAAAAGCATTGATCGGCACTTTAGTAAGATAATTGGTAGGAGGTGCAGGGATGGTATTAGTGGAGACATGAGTAGGCTTGGGTAAAAAGGTAATGGTATTTGAGGTGGGTGCATGAACCGTATTACATCCTCCTGCTGGTGATTCAATATGGTGACCAGAATCAATATTGGGTTTTGGAAAGTTCTTATTCCTAAGGCTATTGGTGAAAAATCTGTTGCGGGGCGAGTAAATCCGTGATTCACTCACCAAGGAACCGTTGGTGTGGGAGTGTTTGTACGGAAGAACTGCTGATGGGGGACGTGAAGCCTCGAGGAGAGGATGTTCAGTGTTATATTTATTTGCATTACTATTAGGATTGCGTCTAACTACTGTTTCATCAGCTGAAATAGTTAGACTTTCATAATCTCGGCGGTCCCTTTTGAATTTATTTGTTTTCTTGAGGATGAGATCTTTTTCATAAATATTCAAACGCTTATTGATAGATGTTTCAATTTGTAAAAAATCGGGATGGTCAGAATATTTAAGTAGATTTCCTTTGATCATATTTATCTCAGATTTAAGTGTATCACTAATACCTGTCCTCTTTTTGAGAAGGACATCAAGGATACCTGAGTGGCAGTTATCAATCACTGTGTTCCAGTTAGTACTAAAGATGGTGTCAGAGGGATACGGATTACTCAACTCTATTCTCAGTCCTCTAGGAGTGATTTTCTCTGAGATATAGGTTTGTAGGAAAAGGCAGTCAATGTTCTGTTTAGCTTCCTCTTTGAGACAATTTTCCAAGGTTAAAAACAACTCAGTCATCATTTTGGTAAATTCAGGTGTAAAGGTATCACTCACTGTGTCTGTTAGATCCATGGTGTCCATGATCCCTAAGGATTGCAGAATCCATTGCTCACGGAAGTGTCTCCTGTCCTTGATGAAGTCAGTCATGTTGAAAGAGGATGTACTTTGAAATGGCAAGACTCCCAGAAATCCAGAGGGTAGCGGATGCCAAACAGATGATGGTGTCAGAGTGGATGAATAAATCAGAGGAAAGAACTTGCTTCAAACGAATGTGGTGGCAGCCAGTGTAAAGAGGAACCTGCTAGGACGTGGTTCACACTAGGGAAACCAATGTCGCGGTCAGGTAAAACTTTAACTCCAGGACGTCCGCTCAGGGAGGAGATAAGTCCCGGACTAGGAAGATGAAAAAAAGCAAAAAACACGGCGCCACATAGTGCAGGTTACCCAGGTATGGAGTGGTGTACAAGAAGAGTGGTACTCACCTGGTAACGGATGGTAGAAGGCAATAAAGGATAAAGGTACAGCTGCTGCCAGGACTCGGGACCGGTGATTCAAATGAACGACCGCGAAGTTTATGCTGGTATAGCAGAAAAAGGAGTCACCACGGGCGCTGCTGCACTTCAATGGAACCAAAATGCTTGGAAGGTTCAGATCGTTGGTAATAATGTACGGAAGATTGTAAGAATAAATGGAATTTATTAATAATAGGACTACGCGTTTCAATGCCGTACTGGCATCTTCATCAGGTCATGGATGAAAAAACAAAAGGTCACTGTTTAAATAGCCATGTTGATGTTGAAAAACCCGCCAATGTGAACGGGGTCAAGGTGTTTAAGTGACGTCACAGTTCAAAGTTCAAAATACACAGGACCGGAGAAACACACAAAAACAGTAAAAGTATGTCATATAATAAAAACAATAAAAAATGAATAGAGAAAGAAGAGTTTAAAATGTATGAAAAGAGAACATAATGAAAACCATGTAATTAAGAAGGTTTGAAATGTAGTACGTAATGTGTGCCGAAGCGACACTGGAAAAAAATGCTACCCGATAATATAGAATAATAATGTAAGTAATTAAAAATGTAAGTAATTAAAAATATAGGTATGGACTACAAAATATGTTTATTGTTGTAACACTGATTGCTGTGGTGAAGACAATAAAGCTAGTTGCGGCTGGTTGAAACCTTTTATTCAAGGAGTTGGAGTGAACTTTCTATATGTGCCAACCATCTCACCCGGGAGATGGCGATCCTGTGAGCTAAGTGGTCCCCAAGTTGTCACATATGGAGGAGAATGCGGGCAATAAAATGGCACAAGAAGTGTGCAGTGAAATTTAAAGGGCCAGAAGCCCAATTAAAGAGACTGTTTTCTGTTGGAATGGGTCTTATGGAGGAACTCCTCAAAAAGATAGTGCAAACAAATGCCAAGTAGAGGTAGGATAACCAAAGTTTCCTGGCACAGTTGGAAGCAAATCGAGAGGCTTTAAGGGCACAAGTGCTGTCCATGGATACGCAGCCTTCCAAGCCAAGTGGATGCTTTTCAACGCCAGCTGCTTTGATGCCGGGTACTCCGGAGGTGTTACAGACAGTTCGCAGAGAAGAGCACGGAGCGTGCGTACCTGTGATACAAGCTGTGAGGACCGTTGCTAAGGGCAGCCACCCGGACTCATGGGTGGAATGTTTGCAAGCGGACTATTGTGTGGATGGAAAAGGTGTTCCCAAGCAATGTTGGTCAGCTGTTAAAAAGCCAAGTGTGCTGAATTGCCCAGATGTGGTTGCTAGGAGCAACCAACACCGACAGCATGTGGCGGCTGTTCAGAAGAAGGAGTGCTGTTGGAGATGCCATCAAGCAGATGGATGTGCACCTGATTGTTCTCTGGTCAGGAGGCCAGAGGGAGCGCAAGAGAAAACACGTGAAGTGTTGGTTGGTAGGATTCCACTACTGGTCAGTCTGGATCTTCGGCAAGAGTTCTCGCGGGTACATCCGGACATTTTGCTGTTCGTGAAGAAGGATCCTGAGATGAGTGAGACCATTCTGATTGACTTTGAAACTGATGTTGGGACTGTGCAGCACAGACTTATAAAATGTCAGGAACTTGATAAGGAGTTTGTGCTGGGAAGGGACTTCCCTCATTTTTCGCAGTTGTGGGAGAAAGGCAATATCTCCTATAAGCATTACAGGGAAAAGTCCTCTGCAGGGTGTGCTGCTCCACTGCCAAAAAGGGAAAATGCACCAGTTGTAGTGATGTCAAGTGATAATGTGATTCAGGAAATGCCTGCTAAAAATGACGCACAGGTATTTGATGCACAGCGTTTATGTGATGACACTAGTGAAATGTCAAAAATTGTGCCTAACGTGTCTTTAACCCATGAGTATGCCACACAGCTTGAGCAGGTTAATGCATTGTGTGAACAGGCTGTTAAAGAAACAGCAGCCGAGACAGAAGAGGGGATTAGTTGAAATGTGTGCCCCTTGAGGCCGTAGTTGAGAAAGTCGAGAATGTCACATGTGATGTGCGTACTGTTACTAATGGTAACCCAGAGAACGTGTCCGTGGTCGGGGAAACTAATGTGGTTGCTACTGGCCAGCATCTGCTTTGTGTACCTGCGAGTGATAACGATCAAATTAGTAAAACTGGAAGTTCTCTCAGGGAGGTTGATACAGGAGATGCTGAGAAGACATTTCCACATTTTGGAGCAGAGAGGGAACTGTTATATAGACCCAGTGAGGTGAATGCCGTGGTGGATGTGTTCTGGGAAACAGATGTGCCAGTTGTATCTGAGATT
The DNA here is from genome assembly GCF_050947455.1 of Rhinoderma darwinii. Classification (NCBI taxonomy): domain Eukaryota; kingdom Metazoa; phylum Chordata; class Amphibia; order Anura; family Rhinodermatidae; genus Rhinoderma; species Rhinoderma darwinii. The sequence goes on along the minus strand of NC_134691.1, from coordinate 151,383,849 downwards.
TCCCTAGAGGTTGGGATTGTTGATGGTGGTAACCTGGAGTACAGCCCTGCCATACCTAGTGATGGTGATGAAAATGTGCGTAGTGCAATAGATGTGACTGCAGCACCTTTAGAAATGTTGTCCCCTACAGGTCATTCCTATCCTGTAGACACGGAGACTGATGTAACTGTAAAGGATCTGCCAGGCACAGCTTCGGGGTTAACTCTCAGAACTAATCAGTCAGCACCTGAGAATACATCCCTGAGACTGACTCCTGCTTCCACCATTCAGGCTGGCAGGCTTAGGAGTGGGAGAGCCTATCGTAACCTGGCCAGACTCAGCTAGCTCCCGCCCTCGGTCTATTTAAGCCTGCACTTCCTGTCCCTCGGTGCTTGTTATTGCTTGTGTTTCTTTCCTTGTGGTTTCCTGGCCCAGCTACAGCTCCTGCTATTTTTGATCCTGCTCCATACAGACCCTGGCTTACCGACTACTCTTCTGCTTTTCGTTTTGTACCTCGCACACTCCTGGCTTCACTCGGCTCGTTCACCACTCTGGTTGCTCACGGTGTTGCCGTGGGCAACGGCCCCTTTTCCTTGCTTGTGTTCCTTGTATGTTTGTCGTGTTTGTCGTGCACTTACTGAGCGCAGGGACCGCCGCCCAGTTGTACCCCATCGCCTAGGGCGGGTCGTTGCAAGTAGGCAGGGACAGAGTGGCGGGTAGATTAGGGGTCACTTGTCCGTCTCCCTACCCCCTGCCATTACATAATAACAAGCCCATACCTAGTCTACCCCTGGTCCCTGACACCACTATGGATCCCCGTGAGACCCTGGCTCAGCAAATGCAGGGTCTCTCCCTACAGGTCCAGGCCCTGGCTCAGAGGGTCAACCAGCCTGATGCTACCCTGGTAGTTCCCCTCACCGCACCTCTTGAACCCCACCTCAAGTTGCCCGACCGGTTCTCAGGGGACCGGAGGGCTTTTCTCTCCTTTCGGGAGAGTTGTAGGCTTTACTTTCGTTTAAAGCCTCATTCCTCAGGTTCTGAGAGCCAGCGGGTGGGTATAATTATGTCCCGGCTCCAGGAAGGGCCCCAAGAGTGGGCCTTCTCCTTGGCTCCTGATGCCCCTGAACTTTCCTCCGTTGATTGTTTCTTTTCTGCTCTCGGACTTATTTATGACGAGACTGACAGGACTGCCTTTGCCGAGAGTCAGCTGGTGACCTTAAAGAGGCTCTGTCACCAGATTTTGCAGCCCCTATCTGCTATTGCAGCAGATAGGCGCTGCAATGTAGATTACAGTAACGTTTTTATTTTTAAAAAACGAGCATTTTTGGCCAAGTTATGACCATTTTCGTATTTATGCAAATGAGGCTTGCAAAAGTACAACTGGGCGTGTTGAAAAGTAAAAGTACAACTGGGCGTGTATTATGTGCGTACATCGGGGCGTGTTTACTACTTTTACTAGCTGGGCGTTGTGTATAGAAGTGTCATCCACTTCTCTTCACAACGCCCAGCTTCTGGCAGTGCAGCACTGTGACGTCACTCACAGGTCCTGCATCGTGTCGGCACCAGAGGCTACAGATGATTCTGCAGCAGCATCAGCATTTGCAGGTAAGTAGCTACATCGACTTACCTGCAAACGCCGATGCTGCTGCAGAATCATCTGTAGCCTCTGGTGCCGACACGATGCAGGACCTGTGAGTGACGTCACAGTGCTGCACTGCCAGAAGCTGGGCGTTGTGAAGAGAAGTGGATGATACTTCTATACACAACGCCCAGCTAGTAAAAGTAGTAAACACGCCCCGATGTACGCACATAATACACGCCCAGTTGTACTTTTACTTTTCAACACGCCCAGTTGTACTTTTGCAAGCCTCATTTGCATAAATACGAAAATGGTCATAACTTGGCCAAAAATGCTCGTTTTTAAAAAATAAAAACGTTCCTGTAATCTACATTGCAGCGCCTATCTGCTGCAATAGCAGATAGGGGTTGCAAAATCTGGTGACAGAGCCTCTTTAAGTCAGGGTAAGAGACCTGTTGAGGAGTATTGCTCTGACTTTCGGAAGTGGTGCGTAGCTTCTCGGTGGAATGACCCTGCCTTAAGGTGCCAGTTTAGGTTGGGTCTGTCGAATGCACTGAAAGACCTGCTAGTTAGCTATCCCTCTTCTGACTCCCTAGACCAGGTTATGGCTTTAGCGATACGACTTGACCGACGTCTCAGGGAACGACAACGTGAACGTTTATGTGTTTTCTCCTCCGACTCCCCCATGATGCCTCACGAAGCTCCATTGCTTCGTTCCTCCCCGAAAGATTCAGAGAAACCTATGCAACTCGGGGCCTCCGTGTCCCCCCAACAACGTAGAGAATTACGCAGGAAGAATGGTCTCTGCTTCTACTGTGGGGACGACAAGCATCAAGTGAACAACTGTCCTAAGCGTAAGATTGCAGCCAGAGAACTTCCGCCTCTAAGTGATCATCGGGGAGGTCACTTGGGCGCACAGGTATTTCCCGTAAATATGAAATGTACTAAGATCTTGCTTCCCTTTCAGGTCTCTTTTGGTGGTAGGTCTGCTACCGGCAGTGCCTTCGTGGATTCAGGGTCCTCTACTAATATCATGTCTGTGGAATTTGCTATGTCCCTTGCTATGCCTCTTATTGATTTGCCTAAACCTGTCCCGGTAGTGGGTATCGACTCCACTCCTCTTGCTAATGGTTATTTTACACAGCATACCCCTGTTTTTGAACTCCTTGTTGGCTCCATGCATTTGGAGCAATGCTCTGTACCGTTGATGCAGGGATTATCGTACGATTTGGTTCTAGGTCTTCCCTGGTTGCAGTTGCATAATCCTACGTTTGACTGGAATACTGGGGAGCTAACCAAATGGGGTAATGAATGTTGTACGTCATGTTTTTCTGTTAATTCTATTTCTCCCCCTAAGGAGGCGAATACGCTACCCGAGTTTGTTCAGGACTTCGCTGATGTTTTCTCTAGGGAGGCCTCCGAAGTGTTACCTCCTCATAGAGAATACGATTGCGCTATCGAATTGGTACCAGGAGCTAAGCTTCCTAAGGGTAGGATATTTAATCTTTCTTGTCCCGAACGTGAACCTATGAGAGTGTATATCCAGGAATCCCTGGCCAAGGGTTACATTCGTCCCTCTTCTTCTCCGGTAGGTGCTGGCTTCTTCTTCGTGGGGAAGAAGGATGGTGGTCTTAGGCCATGCATTGACTACCGTAGCCTGAATAAGGTCACGGTAAGGAACCAGTATCCCCTTCCTTTGATTCCTGATCTCTTTAATCAGGTTCAGGGGGCCCAATGGTTTTCTAAATTGGATCTACGAGGGGCGTATAATCTTATTCGCATCAAAGAGGGGGATGAGTGGAAGACTGCGTTTAACACGCCCGAAGGCCATTTCGAATACCTCGTCATGCCCTTTGGGTTGTGTAATGCCCCTGCGGTCTTCCAGAATTTCATAAATGAGATTTTGAGAAATTACCTGGGGATTTTTCTGGTAGTGTACCTTGATGACATACTGGTGTTTTCCAAGGACTGGTCCTCCCACATTGAGCATGTCAGGAAGGTGCTCCAGGTCCTTCGGGAAAATAAACTGTTTGCCAAAACCGAAAAATGTGTGTTTGGGGTACAGGAGATTCCATTTTTGGGTCAAATCCTCACTCCTCATGAATTCCGCATGGACCCTGCCAAGGTTCAGGCTGTGGCGGAATGGGTCCAACCTGCCTCCCTAAAGGCGTTACAGTGTTTTTTGGGGTTCGCTAATTATTACAGGAGATTTATTGCTAACTTCTCGGTCGTCGCTAAGCCCCTTACGGACCTCACTCGCAAAGGTGCTGATCTCCTCCACTGGCCTCCTGAGGCTGTCCAGGCTTTTGAGGTCCTTAAGAAGTGCTTTGTCTCGGCCCCGGTGCTGGTTCAGCCCAACCAAATGGAGCCATTTATCGTGGAGGTTGACGCGTCCGAGGTGGGAGTGGGGGCTGTCTTGTCCCAGGGTGCCAGGTCCCTCACCCATCTCCGTCCCTGTGCCTACTTCTCCAGGAAGTTTTCGCCCACTGAGAGTAACTATGATATTGGCAACCGCGAACTCTTAGCTATTAAATGGGCATTTGAAGAGTGGCGCCACTTCCTGGAGGGGGCTAGGCACCAGGTAACAGTCCTTACCGACCACAAGAATCTGGTTTTCCTAGAATCTGCCCGGAGGCTAAACCCGAGACAAGCTCGATGGGCGTTATTTTTTACCAGATTCAATTTTTTGGTTACCTATAGGGCTGGGTCTAAAAATATTAAGGCTGATGCACTGTCGCGTAGCTTCATGGCCAGCCCTCCTTTGGAGGAAGATCCTGCTTGTATTTTGCCTCCAGGTATAATCATTTCCTCGATCGATTCTGATTTAGTCTCTGATATTGCTGCTGATCAAGGTGCAGCTCCCGGGAACCTTCCTGAGAACAAGCTGTTTGTTCCCCTGCAATTCCGGCTAAGGGTACTTAGGGAAAATCATGACTCCGCACTATCTGGTCATCCAGGCATCCTGGGTACCAAACACCTCATTACCAGAAATTATTGGTGGCCTGGGTTGCCTAAAGACGTTAAGGCCTACATTGCCGCTTGTGAGGTTTGTGCTAGGTCCAAGACTCCCAGGTCACGACCAGCGGGCTTACTGCGTTCGTTGCCCATTCCCCAGAGACCTTGGACACATATCTCCATGGATTTTATCACCGATTTGCCTCCATCCCAAGGCAAGTCGGTGGTGTGGGTGGTGGTGGACCGCTTCAGTAAGATGTGCCACTTTGTGCCCCTCAAGAAACTACCCAACGCCAAAACGTTGGCTACCTTGTTTGTCAAACACATCCTGCGTCTCCATGGGGTCCCTGTCAATATTGTTTCGGACAGAGGGGTACAATTTGTTTCATTGTTTTGGAGAGCCTTCTGTATGAAGTTGGGGATTGATCTGTCCTTCTCCTCTGCCTTCCATCCTGAAACCAATGGCCAAACGGAGAGGACTAATCAATCTCTAGAACAATACTTAAGGTGTTTTGTCTCTGACTGTCAATTTGATTGGGTCTCTTTCATTCCCCTCGCCGAATTTTCCCTTAATAACCGGGTCAGTAACTCGTCAGGGGTCTCTCCTTTTTTTTGTAATTTTGGGTTTAATCCACGGTTCTCCTCCGTTTCACCTGGTAGTTCCAACAATCCTGAGGTAGAGGTTGTTCATCGGGAACTGTGCACAGTCTGGGCCCAGGTTCAGAAAAACCTAGAGGCGTCCCAGAGCGTACAAAAAACTCAGGCTGATAAAAAACGTTCTGCTAACCCCCTGTTTATGGTCGGGGATCTGGTGTGGTTGTCGTCTAGGAACTTGCGTCTCAAGGTTCCGTCCAAGAAGTTTGCTCCCCGGTTTATTGGGCCGTATAAGGTCATTGAGGTCCTCAATCCTGTCTCCTTCCGGCTGGAGTTACCCCCGTCTTTTCGGATACACAACGTGTTTCATGCCTCCCTCCTCAAACGCTGCTCCCCGTCCTTGGCTCCCTCGAGGAGACCTCCTGTTCCCATCCTCACCCCAGAGGGGGTGGAATTCGAGGTGGCCAGGATTGTGGACAGCAAGATGGTCCAAGGCTCCCTCCAGTACCTGGTCCATTGGAGAGGATACGGGCCCGAGGAGAGGACTTGGGTACCCGCCCGGGATGTTCACGCTGGGGTATTGGTCAGGAGGTTCCACCTGCGTTTCCCCAGTAAGCCAGGTCCACTTAGAAAGGGTCCGGTGGCCCCTCATAAAAGGGGGGGTACTGTAAAGGATCTGCCAGGCACAGCTTCGGGGTTAACTCTCAGAACTAATCAGTCAGCACCTGAGAATACATCCCTGAGACTGACTCCTGCTTCCACCATTCAGGCTGGCAGGCTTAGGAGTGGGAGAGCCTATCGTAACCTGGCCAGACTCAGCTAGCTCCCGCCCTCGGTCTATTTAAGCCTGCACTTCCTGTCCCTCGGTGCTTGTTATTGCTTGTGTTTCTTTCCTTGTGGTTTCCTGGCCCAGCTACAGCTCCTGCTATTTTTGATCCTGCTCCATACAGACCCTGGCTTACCGACTACTCTTCTGCTTTTCGTTTTGTACCTCGCACACTCCTGGCTTCACTCGGCTCGTTCACCACTCTGGTTGCTCACGGTGTTGCCGTGGGCAACGGCCCCTTTTCCTTGCTTGTGTTCCTTGTATGTTTGTCGTGTTTGTCGTGCACTTACTGAGCGCAGGGACCGCCGCCCAGTTGTACCCCGTCGCCTAGGGCGGGTCGTTGCAAGTAGGCAGGGACAGAGTGGCGGGTAGATTAGGGGTCACTTGTCCGTCTCCCTACCCCCTGCCATTACAGTAACATTCGCTCATTCCATGGGGATGGGGGAAGCACAGCAGTTAGACTTCAAGTCGTGTTCAGTGAATGCTACTATAGTGTATGCTTCTGTCACTGATATTACATGTGATGTCAAACAGGTTACTAATGGCTCAAGTGTGCCCCTAGAGGTTATGGTTCACAATAACATGACTGTTGCATGCGATGTGTGCATTGTTCCTAATGGCAACCAGCTGTATGCTACTGCGATGGATGAGAGTGGGCTTACTGCTGCTATGTGTGAGTGGAGTGGTGATAAACTCTACAGTTCTGAGAATGTGGTTGGGGTCACATCAGAGTCAGATGAATCCAGCAGCAGTGATCTACCTTTTTATTTGAGCGCCCACACCAGTGTGAATGTAGCCCTAAATGACGCACATGAGTTCCTGGACAGTGGAGTCAGTGAGGTGTGTGCGCTGGTGGCTGTGGCCTAGGTCACTAATGAACCGCCCAGTCGTGAACTAGATGTACGTGAAAACATTTCCCTAGAGGTTGGGGCTGTCAATGGTACCAATGAGGACACTACTGCCATGTATAGTGTGAGAAAGGTTACTGCCTCACCCTTAGAAGTTCTGCCCCCTGCAGGTCTTTCACATGTAGATGTTAAGACCCATGTAGCTCCCACACTTTCCCAGGAGGTAAGGTGAGCAATAGAGGTGGTCTTCCAGGCTTGTTCAATGGATACTGTTACAGAGTGTACTTTAGCCATTGAAGTTGCATGTGACACAAGACAGGTTGCTGAGGGCAACAAGTGGTGCTATACCACTAAGCAGGATGTGGGCCCTAACACTGCTGCAGAGATGACCCCTATTGGGTCTGATAGAAGTAAGCCAGATAGGTCGGGTCAGTGCTGTGAAAAATTGTCTCTGGACGGACAGTCTGAGCATTTAAATGCTGAGACGAAAAACTCCAAGATGGAGGGGAGTATAGCGTCTGGTAGATGGTACGGTGTATACCACAACCCACAAGATGAGTGTTACTGAACACTATGAGCCAGTGTCTAAACCAAGGGGTGACACACAAAGCCACTTCATGGAAGCGGAAAGGTCCCTGAATGTAGGGCACAACACATGTAAATACGGCTGTGATCAGCAAAAGCTAGAGTGCCTACAAGGGATGAGGATGCTAGGCATGCCAACATAGAAGAGTTGCTGGAGTACCTGTCTAATACACCCACGGGTCATTATCAAATGTCTGTTACTGTAGGGGTGACCCTAAGTGTGAGTATGTCCCAACGTAGGAGCTTTGACCCTGGAGGGGGGTTGTAATGTGATCAGTCCTACGGCCTTTATCAAGGGGGGGGGGGGTAGTAGTGCAGCTACTGGACAGTGCAGAAACTGTCCAGTTTCAAGCAACCAGGGAACATGTACAGCAGAGAGGGTTTTCTCTGCTGTTGCTTGGGTGTAAAACCCAAAATAGGGCCTGGTTTGCTGGAGTGTGAAGAAGAAGGGTGGCTTCCACTCCATACAGACAGTCCATTTCTTGAGCTGTCTGAAGAGCTTAGTTAGGCTTCACCTGAGACGGCTCTTTAATTCAGGTGTGTGCAGTTCACACAGGGCTCTCACTCTGGGGAAGACAGGCATGCTAGCCTGTGAGAGTCACCAACTTGTAAGGGGCTCTCAGTCTGGGAGGACAGGTATTGCCGGCCTGTGAAAGTCACCACTGTGTAAGGTAAAGCTGTGAAGGTTTTGAGGTGCTGGGCACAAGGCTCAGTGTCTCATAGTGCGGGACACTGAATGTGTTAGTTAGAGGCTGGACGGCCTAGGGTTTATTTTGTATGTTTATTGTTGTAATACTGATTGCTGTGGTGAAGACAATAAAGCTAGCTGCGGCTGGTTTAAACCTTTTATTCAAGGAGTTGGAGTGAACTTTCTATATGTGCTAACCATCTCACCCGGGAGATGGCGATCCTGTGAGCTAAGTGGTCCCCAAGTTGTCACAGTAGTAAAATATAAAAAAATATATAGAAATTTGGTATCACCGTAATTGTATTGAAACAAAGAATGTCGTTTTTGCCGCACGGTGAAAGCCGTAAAAACAAAACCCAAAAAATCATGGAGGAATGTTTTTTTCCAATTCCATCCCACAAAGATTTTTTTTTCCTTTTTCCAGTACATTATATGGTACTTTAAATGGTGCCAATAGAAACTACAACTCCTCCCACAAAAAGTGTTTACCCCCTGAAAGTCAATACTTTGTGGAGCCACCCTTTGCTGCAATTAAAGATGCATGTCCCTTGGGGTAAGTCTCTATTAGCTTAGCACCTAAACACTGGGATTTTTGCCCATTTTTCTACACAAAACTGTTCCAACCCCTTCACGTTAGATGGGTTGCATTGGTGTACAGCAGTCTTCAGTTCATGCCACAGATTCTCAATTGGATTGAGGTCTGGACTTTGACTAGGCCACGCCAAGATATTCAAATGTTTCCACTTTATCCCCTCCAGTGTAGCTTTAGCAGTATGTTTAGGGTCATCATCATGCAGGAAGGTCAACCTCCGTTCCTGTCTCAAATCTCCGGCAGACTAAAACAGATTTTCCTCAATAATTGCCCTTTATTTGCTGCCATCCATCTTTGCTTCAATCCTGACCAGTTTTCCAGTCCCTGCCGATAAAAAGCATTAATACAGCATGATGTTGCCACCACCATTCTTCACTGTGGAATTGGTTTTCTTGGAACGATGGAAGTGTTGGGTTTGCATCACACACAGCGTTTCCCATTATGCCCAAAAAGTTCAATTTAGGTCTCATCTGACCAGAGAATTTTCTTCCAAGTGTTTGGGGAGTCTGCCACATGCTGTCTGGCGAACTCAAAATGTGTTATCTTATGGGTTTTTTTAAGCAATGGCTTTTTTCTGGCTAGTCTTCCATACAGCTACACTCTGTGGAGTGTATGGCTTATTAGGCCTCATTCACATTCAATTTTGGAAAAAACTGATGCTACGGATCATTTATTTTTTTTCAGTGTTGCATCAGATTTGCGTCTATGCGTGACATCCGTCTTTCTCCTCTGTTAAAAAAAATGAACGGAGGCCCATTATGTCATTTTTGTCATAACTTTAGTCCCAACACTCTGAAAACACCATAGGAAGGTCACATGATCACACAGACGAGATTTTCTATTTCTTTACAACATATATAGACCTTTGTCTAATTCCACTGCTTTGTTGGATTAGTTTTGGGCTATTTTATGTCTGCTGATCATGTTTTCCGAACCTTTGGAATGTGTTCTGCTGGCCTGGCCTTGTGTCCCACAACTCTGGCCTATCTTTCACCAGAGTTATGAGGCATCATTAAAACGTGTAATCATGTGGTAAGTGATTTCAGTACAGGGTTCCGTTGCTCCACCAGTGTCTCCTGATGATGTAGGCCTGCGTACCACACTGGTGTGGAAAAGCCTTCATGCTTTCACTTGAATGGCCTAGTCTGATCCAGAAAAACTGGCCAGAAGAGGATATGGACTGAGTTTCTCGGATCGGACACATGGATCCATTAGAATAAAATAGATGTGTAAATTGCTCCATTGACATTTATTGATCAGTGTGTTGTCCGTTTTTAAAATGTATAGCACACTAAAGAGGCACACTGAATAAGGCCTTTTGGCGGTTCTATGGACAGATATTTCCTTCTCAGCTCCTTCAGTGTTATCCTTGATGTCTTTGTTGAATCTCTCATGAATGCCCTCCTTGCCCAATCTATGAGTTTTGGTGGGAGGCCTTTCTTGTCATGTTTGAAGCTGTGCCATATGTTTTCAATATATTTAAAGGCTCACTATCATTTAAACTTTATTTTTACAATTGAACCTTATTGATAGAAAAATCACGTCCAAATATTGCATACAGATGGCTATTCCTCTTCGGCATCTCCTTCATGATTCAAGGCAAAAGATTTATGGTTTGTAAACATGTGGACCTGGAGGATGCACTGGTGGCGTTGGGAATCCCTGACTTGGAAGTTGCGGACTGGGCTGCGGTTCAAAATCTGGCCGATCTGCCACCGTTACCCCCTCATGCCTTTAAATTTATTTAAGGAATTTGCAGAGAGACTTTTAGTGGTGGGGGGAGATTTTAATATTTCACTAGATCCCCTGCTAGATACGTCCTCTGCCAGACGGCCTATTGCACATTCCTCCCTCAAAAGAATTAGGAGCTGCCTCCAACACCTAAACCTGATAGATGTCTAGCGACTTCATTTCCCCACAACTAAAGATTACTCTTTTTATTCCCATGCCCATGGGACCCACCATAGGATTGATTATCTTTTTATCTCCAGTAGACATCTGCCCATGGCGACTGTCCCTCGCATAGGCTTGATAACAATATCTGACCACGCCCCCATTTCTCTTAACCTCAACATGGAAAACCTGCCCCCCAGGGCGTGGACTTGGTCTTTGAATGAAACACTCTTAGATGATTCCCACAATGTAACTTCTCTATCTGCCCATCTTGTCGAATTCTTTCAGAGAAATGAAACTCCTGATATCTCGACGCCAATTGTGTGGGAAACACACAAAGCCTTCATCAGAGGTGAGCTTATTGCACTTGGTGCTTATTGCAAAAAACAAAGGGAGGAAGAGCTCAACTCCATACTCTCACAGATTTCTGCTCTTGAGAGAGTTGGTAAACGCTCACAAGCGCTTGAGATACAGGGGGATTTGAGTGACTTACGGAAGAAGTTGAAGGATTTGCTTAATATTAAGTCAGCTAAAATCTATCAGCGTAGCTCTTTTAAATTTTATGCGCACGGGGATAGAGGTTCCAAAGTCATGCGCAAACTTGTTAAAAAACGTGTAGAACAATCCTTTATCAAGGAGATCAAGACCCCCTCAGGTTCTCTATCTTCTGATATTAAAGATATAACAAGTAAACAATATAACAACTTGCCCAAACCTTCGGACTCGCACACTCTCACTGATCAATTTCTGCAACATATAAATCTCCCCTCCCTCACAGACGCAGATAGAGACACTCTCACTCAGCCCTTTACATTAGACGAATTGTCCAAAGTTCTCTCATCAATACCTAATGGTAAAAGTCCTGAACCGGATGGCTTCCCCATTAGCTACTATAAAAAATGTAAACAGATATTGTTGCCCAAATTCCTTACTGTATGCAATAGTCTTTTGGAGGGCTCTACTCTACCTCCGCAGGCTTTGGATGCACATATTACCCTGTTACATAAAGAGGGTAAAGATAGTGCAGAATGTGGAAGCTATCGGCCCATCTCCCTTCTTAATACGGATCTTAAATGGTGGGCCAAACTTCTGGCCAACAGACTCAATCCTCTCCACTCCCGCTTGATCAATCTCGAACAAGTGGGGTTTGTACCCGAGAGAGAAGGCAAGCATAATGCCACTAGACTTCTTAATATAATTCATTATGCCACACAGAAGGGGATTCCTTTAGTCCTATTAGGGACTGACGCCGAGAAGGCTTTTGATAGGGTCAGGTGGTCCTTTATGCTTGCCACTCTACATAAATTTGGTTTTCCTGACAAGTTTATATCTGCAGTTTTCTCTCTATACACTATACCCAAGGCTAGCTTACGTTTAAACTGCACAATCTCACCCACTTTTGACATAAATAATGGTACAAGACAAGGTTGCCCCCTCTCCCCAGCCTTATTCATCCTCACCTTAGAAACACTTATTCAGAAACTCATACAGACTACTGATATCTCAGGCATACAACTGGGGAACCATAACCACTAAACAGCTGCTTTCGCAGATGACCTCCTGCTGTTGATCACTAACCCTAAGCAAGCATTCCCCCTGATACTACAAGCTTTTAATTCCTTCGGTTATGTGTCAAACTTCAAAATTAATTATTCCAAGTCAGAAGTCCTTAATGTCTCTGCGCCGCTGGTGGATATAAGCGATGTACAACAGCTGGCCCCGTTCCAATGGCCACAACATAACATCAAATATCTGGGCGTCAAGCTTACTAAAAAATCCTCACAACTCTATGCTGCCAATTTTGTCCCCTTATTAAACAAGATTAAAACTCAGTTAAATTCCTTGCGGATTCCCTTCCTATCCTGGGTGGGGAGGAAAAACTACCTGAAGACTTACATTCTCCCTCAAATCCCTGACCCTGGATGCGGAGAGAGCTCTGCTTTCTCCAGGTTTACAAGCTCGACTCTGGTGCCCTTCTTTAAGAACTGGTCTTACAAACTCCATAAGCCCTACAATTAAAGGTACCATTTTAGTATCTCAGAAATGTTTCTGCGATAGCACCCCACCGCTTACACCTCTCCACCTACTCCCGATACTCACGAATTGCCCGGCTGACCCTGATGCTTTCTGGTCTTCTTTAAAATACAATACAATAGTTGATACTTTTGGAGATAGACAAGTTCCCACCTTACAATCCCTTTTGCCTACAGATACACACCCGACCATCCCTTTCCTACACTCCCTGCGTTTCAAAGAAACAGGCAACCTCTTCCTGAAGATGTTCCCGGATATCGCAGAACCCTCCTGGTTGGCGACATATTTGTTATTACCTGCTCTTCCTAAGGGCCTAGTCTCTAAAATATACTCTGGCTTGGTTTTAGACGGCTCATCTGCCAAGCCTAGTTTTATCCTGGCCTGGGAGAAGGAACTAGAAGTCACCTTTAGTAGGGAAGATACGTCTTTTATTCTAAAGCACGTATTTGGCTTCTCTAGATGTGTTAAAATTCAGGAGAACTCCTTTAAGACCACAACCAGGTGGTACAGAACTCCAGATTTCCTGTACAAAATTAATTTGATCCCATCCAACCAGTGTTGGAGATGTAATGCTAACGTGGGTAACATATCCCATATCTGGTGGGACTGCCCCTTGATCAGGCCCTTTTGGGATAAAGTGTCTGACACAATTCAGAGAGTTACGAAACAAATACTCCCCCTCGGGGCTCCTCTTGTCCTCCTCTGGGCTCCATCACAAAACTTCCGCCCGAAATGTAATGATCTGATAACTAATTACAGTGGCCAAACTACTGATTCCACTCCACTGGAAATCGACCACACCCCCGACTTTCTGTGAGTGGTTAGATAAGATGGACTCTATTGGCAGGATGGAGGTGCTCTTGAGCTGGGAGCTCAGAAAGCATGATGGCTATCTGAAGGTGTGGACTCCATGGTTGACTTTTCGTGCCTCTCATCCCTTCCCAACCTGAGTTTCCCCTTACCCCTCAGGATCTCTGGGGGGTGGCTGGAGTTGTTTATCTTGAGATTTCACAGAACCCCTCCGCATGTAGAGACCTTAACGCTACTCCTTTTCTCTCAAACCCTGTATGACATCAGACTTCTCTCTTGTATCTCCCTCTTAACTTACTTTTCTCACACTATGACATGGGTACCCAGTTTATCGTTACTAATGTTTCTACTTTATTATTTAGATTCTCATCCTGCATTGTCATTATTGAATTGAACTTCGGCCTGCGTGCCGTAAGCTTTCTCTGCAGTTCCCCAGGATCTATGTATGGATTTTCTTTTGTTGTATATCTTGTTATATATTTTCAATAAAACAAAGATTTGATAAAAAAAAGAAATCAATGGGAGGTGATTTTTGACGTTTTTCGGTGCTGTTTCTGATGCAATTTACGCGTCAAAAACAAAGCTAAAAAAAAATCTGTGTGAACTAGCCCTTAGAATGACCCATTGTTTCACAAATATTTGTAAAGGCAGACTGCATGGCTAGGCGCTGGATTTTATACAACTGCAGCAATGGGATTGAATGTAACACCTGAATTCAATGTTTAAGATGTGTCCCAATACTTTTTTCCATTAAGTGTATCTGTCAAAAACTAAAGTCGACTGTGATGTGTTAGATATTTTTGGTCTCTGTTCAGCTGCAAGCATTGTCATTTTTGAAAAAATTTGCAATGACAACAGATTGGTGCCAATATGCATATGCCACTATTGTCAACTTATCAGTATTAATTGATTTTTCTGTATTTTTCTGTTTGAATGTCTGGCATTGTCGGCTGTAATGACATTCTAACTAGATTGACTACGAACAACTTATCATCTCTCTTTTTTTTCCAAAATGTTTTCCACACACACAGTCCACATACAAAGATTTATGACCAATTTCAATATCTGTAATATATTTTGCTAGGAAAGAACCAATTCACATCTTTTTTGCTTTTCATAAAATGAAACTCTCCTATTACCAATAATGGATTTTGTACATGTGTTTGTTTCCACATCTCTTCACAGCTCCCATGCTGTTTAGGCTTGGGAGCTGGTGACTATAGGGTATGTCCCCTTAAGGGATTTACCCAGCAGGCTTATCCCCTAGGTAGGGTGGGGTTTTTGGGAGTATCCTGGGTGGGCCCTCCCACCCATATAAATTATGTTACACGGGGGAATTGCTTCCGCTTGGACCCCCCTTTGGATCGTGGAAGGAACCCTAGAGATTGCCTACTAACCTTGTTAGAGTAGTAGCATGGCGGACGCAGCGTTGATGGCACTCCTGAAGGAAAAGATTGAGAGGGAGGTAGCTGGATGGCTCTCCTCTCTGCTTGTGTCACCCCCTGATCAGCCATCAGGCGCGTCGCTGCCGTCCCCCCTCCCGTCTGAGTCCCTTTCCTGCTCTGCCTCATCAGAGAGGCAGAGCTCCATCCAGAAACCCCCAGCTCCGGCAGATGGGGGAGCCCTGTCACGTGACCGCTCTGCATTAGCAGCAGAGCGGCGTTCAGGGCGGTAGGGGATTGCTAGGGCAAGTTCCCCTGCTGCTAGTCCACAGATTACTGATAGTGGGGTGGCTTTCGAGGCTGCTGCAGAGCAGCCAGTCACCAGGCCACCAGGTCATTTAGCTTGATGGTTTGGGCATAAAACAGCTCCTCCTCCCCCTACACTACAGCTTCCCACAGTAAATGCAGCAACACCTAGTGTTGGTTCTGCGGAACTGCAGGCTCAACGGGGAAGAATCTATAGTGATGTAGCTCCCCAAGAGGAGCTTGGCTCTCAGGCCTTTAACAGCTCGGATGAGACTTTTGATTGTGTGCCAGGCACGCCTACGGATGGCGCTCAGGTCCCCATTGCTGGACAGCGTCACAGGGTCCGTATATCATGCCAGAGAGATGGGCCCCGCGGTGGGTGTAGCATTTCCCCATCTGTGGCTGGGTCGAGTCGCTGCTTGGATAATAGGCGTAGGAGGCGCAGTCGATCACCTGGGCGTTCTCGTAGCGGGGAACGCCGGAGCGGTTATAGATGCCATTCCAGGAGCAAGCATAGTAGGAGACGTTCCCGCAGTTCCCGCAGGGGCTGGTCTTGTCACCATTCATTGTCATCGTCTGTGAGCAGTAGGGACAGTCGTTTTACGAGGTGTTCACATAGGAGCCGGAGACATGGGCGGAGCAGGCGGTCACACGACCGAGGGCAGGAGAGACATCCATCTGCACCTGCTGCTGCGGTTACCGTAGTTCCTCCGCTGCCTGCCATGTCGAATCCTGATGCACTTCCCTCGACGCATATGACTGGTGAGTTGTCCTGCGTTCAAGCTTGGGGCAAGGCCGCCTTGAGTGGTGGTGGTGAAATGATGGATATTTTAAAATGTATGTTGGCTAAAATGGAGGGTCCTAGCCCCTCAGTGCATTCTCCAGGGGCGCCAATTGCACCGCCTGAGCTGGCCCCGGCTAATCCGGGTTTATTATTTTGGGATTCTTATTTTTGTAGCGTCGCCCCCTTGGGGACGCATTTGTCCTCGGACACAAAGGAAAAAGTGGAGAAATGTGAATTTGTGGATATATGGACATTGTTGTCCCTCGAACAGTTAACAGTGGATAAGGAGAGACGGTTTGAAAGAACGGAGGATAAAAAGCCTAAAGTGGCTAAAACATTTGGGAATTGGGTGCAAGCTTTTGCTGTTTTAGCGAGTGTGTTTAGCAAAAAGCACCCAGAGATTTTGAGTTGTTTACATATTTGGATACGATATATTCTGCTTATAAATTACATGGTGGTACGGCTTGGTGGAGATACGATGAGGAATTCAGAAGACGTCTGGCGCTGAGGCCGGAGGTCGACTGGTCTTCAAAGGCTACGGATGCTTGGATTCGACTTATGTTGTCTCAAAAACCGTCTAACTCCTTTCAGTCATCCGCCGCTGCGGGACATTCCGGACAGTCCGCAGCGGTGGGGAGACGTCCCGGAGCATGCTGGCTCTTTAACGAGGGTCATTGCAGGTTCTTTAACTCATGTAAATTTAAGCACGAATGTTCATTCTGCAGTGGTTCGCATACAGCCTTGCGCTGTTTCAAAAAGGGGAAGATGCCTGCCAGACTTGTGCCTTCAGGTAAGCCAGAGGACACCAGTGAGCGTCAAAAAGATGCGCCCATGGCTGGACAGGTATCACAGGACCGAGGAAGCCGTAATGCTAATTGAAGGTTTTTCAAATGGTTTTTATATTCTGCATGTTAAGCAAGCGGCGGTTGTTTTTGCCGCAAATTTAAAATCTGTTACGGAATTCCCCTCAGGGGTACAGGATAAGTTGCATAAAGAGGTCAGCCTGTGCCGCGTAGCTGGCCCTTTCACCTCTCCACCTTTGGAGAATCTTTGGATTTCTCCTTTGAGTGTGGTCACCAAGAAAGAACTCGGCAAATACAGACTCATCCATCATTTGTCTTTCCCTGAGGGTGATTCGGTCAATGATGGTATACCTAAGGAGGAGGCGGCTGTGTCTTACATGTCTTTTGACTGGGCCGACCAAGTAGTATCAAAGGCGGGCCAGGGTGCCCTGCTGGCTAAGTCCAACATTGGGTCTGCTTTCCGTCTACTCCCAGTACGTCCTGACTGTTTTCACCTGCTTGGTTGTCAATTAGATGGGCTATATTATGTAGATCTTTGTTTACCAATGGGTTGTTCCATATCTTGCCGCTATTTTGAGATGTTTAGCACTTTTCTCGAATGGGTGGTGAGGTCGGAATCGGGTAATGCTGCGGTATTGCATTATCTCGATGATTTCTTGTTCGTCGGCCCAGTTGATTCGCCGGTTTGTTGTTCTACATTAGACTGTTTTCGTTATTTCATGTCCCTGTTCGGGGTCCCATTGGCAGAGGACAAAACTTAAGGTCCCTCTACTTCCTTGTCTTTTCTAGGTATCATGATTGACACCGAACGAATGATTCTTAGTTTACCACAGGACAAATTAGCCCGGCTGCAGGATTAAGGTAAAGAAAGTGACTTTGTAGGACTTACAATCCCTTTTGGGTCAATTGGCTTTTGCTTGTAGGATATTCCCCATGGGTAGAGTTTTTTCGCGTCGTCTATAACTGGCTACGGCGGAGTTAAACAACCTCATCACTTTATCCGGCTGCCGGCTGCCTTGAAGGACGACCTGCGTATGTGGTTAAAATTCTTGTCGGATTACAACGGTCTCTCCTGTTTTCCTGAACGGGAGTGTTGCAATGCAGATTTCGAATTGTTCACCGATGCGGCAGGGTCTTTGGGTTATGGCGCGATTTTTGGCAATAAATGGTCGGCCCATCAGTGGCCCCAGGATTGGGTTTGCAGCGGGTCTCACTGGGAATTTGAGACTGCTGGAGTTATTCCCTATCGTTGTTGCCTTAGAAATATGGGGAGGCGACATGCGCAATAAGAGGATATTGTTTTGGTCAGATAATGAGAGCACTGTCATAGCCATTAACAAACTTACCTCGAGTTCTCCGCCAGTTCTGGCTTTGTTATGTCATCTTGTTTTCTTGTGTTTGTCGTTTAATATGGTTGTCAAGGCATGTCATGTTCCTGGTGTATGTAATGAGATTGCTGACTCTTTATCTCGTTTCCAGTGGAATCGTTTCAGGGACCTGCACCCGCTGGCGGAACAGGAGGGTTACCCATGCCCCTCTTTCCATTGGGATCTGCCGGGGAACATCTGATACCATTGGTGCAGTCCTCGGTTGCTCCTGCTACATGGAGCGGGCATGGTAAGGCGTGGCGAGAGTGGTTAGCCTGTGCGGAGGAGGATGTGCTCCTCTCTCCTCAGAATTGCCATGGTATTACTCTTACTTACCTGTCTTGGTTGCAGGATAAAGGGGTGTCTGCCGGGGTGGCCCAAAAGCATTTGTCTGGGGTAGCCTTTGCTTTCAAGCTGTTGGGTTTGCTGGACGCCACTAAAAGTCCGGTTTTCTCGTTGATCTTGCGGGGTTGGAAGAAGGAAAAACCAACTGTTGACATGCGCCGGCCTGTTTCTTTCTCATTATTGCAGCGGATTGTAGGTAGCACGGCGGAGATCTGCGCATCCGAGTACGAGGGTTTATTGTTTCAGTGTGCTTTTATGTTAGCATTCTTTGGCGCGTTGCGCATTAGCGAGTTAGTCTCCCCTTCACGCATGTGTGTAGCGGGCCTCCTCAGAGAGGATGTAGTTTTGCTGCCCGATTCAATCAGGGTGAGGGTTAGTCGTTCCAAAACAGACTTATATGGGCAGGGCCCGTGGTTGTCCATTTTTAGTCTTCCTTCATCTTTGTGCCCGGTGGACGTTATCACGAGATATGTTGCAGTTCGTCCCTCCAGTCCTTGTTTCTTGGTACACGCTGATAGCACCCCCTTAACAAAATTCCAGTTTACGAGGGTATTCAAGCGTTGTTTGAGTGTCGCTGGGGTAAATCCGTCAGAGTATGGTACTCACTTGTTCCGCATTGGCGCTGCGACAGTAGCGGAGGCTGGGTGCATGTCTGATGCGGAGGTTAAAAGGTTGGGGCGTTGGAAGTCAGATGCTTTCCGCCGTTATGTTCGTCCTCATTTGTTGATTTGATAATTATTTCTGTTTTCTTTCTTTCTAGGTTTCAGGAGGCCTGTGGTGTGGTTGCTGGGCCACTCATACATTTATTGGGCTGCACAACGAGCTTCTTATCGGCCCGGGGGTACCAGTCTCGGCTTTCGTCAATCGGATGTGCATTGGAAGGGTTTTAGGGGCCTTAAATGGCTTCAGGCTCTCCCTGAGGCGGTTAACTTAAGCAAGGTCACGAATAGACCAGCAGTCGTGGTCGTGCATGCTGGGGGAAACGACCTATGTTCTGTTAGGGTGACGGAACTCATTTCTATCATTAGGGCTGATTTCAATAGTTTTGCCACCTTTTTTCCGGAATTGGTTATAGTGTGGTCCGAGATAGTCCCAAGGGTGTTGTGGAATGGTGCTCGCAACCATTCGGCCATTGAAAGGGCAAGGCGTATGGTCAACATGCGGGTGTCCCGGCATGTTAGGTCTATAAGAGGAGTGGTTATACGCCATCGACAATTGGAGGAGGATAACAAGGGGTTGATGTTACAGGATGGTGTCCATTTAAATGACATAGGTCTGGACATCTTCCTGTCAGGCCTTCAGGATGCCATTGATAGGGAGCTTTTCCTTTTGGCTGGTGGGGGTAGGAGCTCGGTATAGGGGTACACCTCACTCCTGTGGCGGTGTGGAGGGGCCTTGTCCGTTCAAGCTAGGGACGACGGGCGAACAGTCACCTGCCGTATCAACTAGGATGTGCCCACCGCGGCAGCGGTGGCGTGGCACGCGAGGTGACGGTTATTGTCAACGAGATCAAGATCTTCCGGTTTTAGCTGCGGACAAGGTTTTTTCCCTCCATGCTATAATAATAAAGCTGTGGCCTACCCCCACTTTATACCCACGCTCAGTCTATTGTGTCAGTTATTTGGAGAAGACAGACTGTTCATTTATATCCCTTTAGTCTGTTATTGTCTTTATGTGATTCCATGCATGGGAGTTAATGCTGTAATGATAACTGTTGTCGCTGTTGTTAAAGAGGCTCTGTCACCAGATTATCAAATCCCTATCTCCTATTGCATGTGATCGGCGCTGCAATGTAGATAACAGTAACGATCATTTTTGGCCAAGTTATGAGCAATTTTATATTTATGCAAATAAGCTTTGAAATGGACAACTGGGCGTGTTATTTTTCGTATTTCCTACTGGGCGTGTATTGTTTTATTAACAACTGGGCGTGTTTACTTGTTTTACTAACTGCGCGTTGTGAATAGAAGTGTATGATGCTGACAACTCAGCATCATACACTTCTCATCGTTCCCACCCAGCTTCTTTCACTAAAGACACACAGCGTGACGTCACCCACAGGTCCTTCAACCTTGGCGTCAGTCAGAGAAGATACATCGCCTGAAAGGCGTCCAAAAGGTTAATATGCTCGTTTCTAGGGAGTTTACTATGCTTAGCTGCACATGGTGATGCTGCTGAAATTTCAACTGTACGCCTGGAGCTGTGGTGTCTTCTCTCTTCCGACGCCAAGGTTGAAGGACCTGTGGGTGACGTCACGCTGTGTCTGCAGTGAAAGAAGCTGGCTGGGAGTGAAGATTTTCTTAAGTTTTTTTTCAGTGAGGATTTAGTGAATTTAATGGTGGCCCAGACCAATTTATATGCCCAGCAATTTATTGCCTAGAACCCCACGTCATCATATGCTAGACCCTTCAAGTGGACCCCTGTAGATGCAGCAGAGATGCAAAAATTTTGGGGTCTTGCGCTGCATATGGGGCTAGTAAAGAAGGAACAGATCAGGCAATACTGGAGTACAGATGTTTTGTACAACACCCCAATTTACCGCATGGCAATGCCCCGAACTTGCTTTGAAGTTATTATTAAATTTTTGCATTATAATGCTAATGCACAGAGCCAGCCCCGTGATGACCCCACATATGACCGCCTATTCAAAATCAGGCCATATTGATATGATTATTTTCATATTAGCTAAAATAAAAAATTTTGATGGTGATGACATGAATATTTTTATTGGTTGTTAATAGAAAAAACTTTTTTATTAATTTTACAAACTGTTTGAAACTTATTTTGATCGAAACTTCACATTGTCTAAGTCTGTGGATTGCAAATAAAATTATTTTTCAAAACCAAATAATTTTTGGAGTGCCAGGGTTTCTTTCAAAATCAGGCCAGTCATTAATCATTTCTGCACCAAATTTCAAGAACTGTATACCCCCCAAAAGAACATTGTAATAGACGAGTGCCTTGTACATTTTAAGGGGAGGCTAAAATTCCGCCAATACCTGCCCAGTAAGAGGGCAAGGTATTGGATAAAATTGTATAAACTGCGAGAGCAGCTCAGGGTACACCTACAGGTTTCAGGTTTATGAAGGGACTCCGGGTTTTAACCCCCAGAATGCCCCCCCCATCCTGGGAGTTAGTGGGAAAATAATGTGGGATTTGGAGCACCCACTGCTAGACCAGGGTTATCACCTTTACGTGGATAACTTCTATACCAGCATCCTACTATTTAAGTGCCTCTCCACCAGAAATACTGCAGCATGCAGCACGGAGCGCAAAAACTAGAGAGGCCTCCCTAAAACACTGCTTGGCAAATGTGTCAGAAGAGGTGAGAGCAGGGCACTATGCAGCGAGAAAGTGTTGTACGTGAAGTATAAGGACAAGCGGGATGTCCTTCTCTTGACCACAATACATGGGAACGGCAGCGCCCCTGTCCCTGTACGAGTTGCCACCACAGTGACCGACAAGCCAGATTGCATCGTGGGCTATAACAAGTACATGGGAGGGGTTGATCTCTCAGATCAAGTGCTGAAGCCCTATAGTGCCATGAGAAAAACAAGGGTGTGGTACAAAAAGGTGCCCGTGCACATGGTACAGATGGCATTGTATAACGCTTACGTGCTATCCAAATGTGCAGGCTGGACAGGGTCATTCATTAGCTTTCAGGAGGAGATTATAAAGGTGCTTGTGTTTGAAAAACAGGCAGTGGAAAGCCCAAGCACATCTGCTGAAAGCGAGGATGCCCATATTGTACCAGGGCCACACTTTGTCGACATCGTTCCCCAATCTGCGAAGAAGGGGAGATCCCAAAAATGGTGCAGAGTGTGTAGCAAAAAGGGCATAAGAGGGAAACTACTTATCAGTGCGACACCTGCCCCGAAACACCTGGCCTGTGCATAAAGGATTGCTTCAAGGCTTAACACACATCTATGAATTATTAATTGTATTGTTTAGGTACCCTTTTATTATACTCTGATTTGCTTTTTACATCTTACACATGCCCTCACACTATAAATTGAAAACTAGTAAACACGGCCTAATTCAAATCAATTTAGACAAAAAACCTGTGGGGTCAAAATGCGCTTAGATTAGAGGGGTATAGTTTTCTAAATCGGGTCACTTTTGGGGTGTTTCCACTGTTTTGGTCCCTCAGGGGCTTTGCACATGCGACATGGCGCCAAACCAATCCAGCAAAATCTGAATGCCAAATAGCACGCCTTCCCTTTTAAGCCCTGCCGTGTGTAAAAATAGCAGTATATAACCACATATGGGGTATTGCCATGCTCAGGAGAATTTTCTTTATGAATGCTGGGGTGCCTTTTCTCCTTTAGTCCTTGTGGAAATTAAAAAAATGTAGGTTTAGCTAAATTTTATTAGGAGAAAATGTAGATTTTAATTTTCACGGCCTATTTCCAATACTTTCTGCAAAAAACCCTGTGGGATCAAAATGCTAACTATACCCTTAGATAAGTTCCTTGAGGGGTGTAGTTACCTAAATGGGATCCCTTTTGGGGTTTTCCCACTGTTTTGGTCCCTCAGGGGCTTTGCAAAGCCGACAAGGCCTCCACAAACCAACTTTGTGGCACAAAGTATAAGGGGGAGGGGGATGTGTGGCACAAAGTATAAGGGGGAGTGGGGTTGTGTGGCACTATGTACAAGGGGGAGGGGGGTTGTGTGGCACTATGTACAAGGGGGAGGGGGGTTGTATGGTACTATGTACAAGGGGGAGGGGGGTTGTGTGGTACTATGTACAAGGGGGGCTCTGTGTGGCGCTATCTACAGGGGGCTGTGTGTGGAGCTATCTACTTGGGGCTGTCCGTGGAGCTTTCTACAGGGGGGCTGTGTGTGGCGCTATCTATAGGCGGCTGTGTGTGGCGCTATCTACAAGGGGGCTGTGTGTGGCACTATCTACACGGGACTCTGTGTGGTGCTATCTACAGGGGGCCATGCGTGGAGCTATCTAAGGGGGGCCATGCATGGAGCTATCTACAGGGGGCCATGTGTGGAGCTATCTACAGGGGGGCCGTGCGTGGCGCTATCTACAGGGGGGTCGTGTGTGGAGGTATCTACAAGTTGGCCGTGCATGGAGCTATCTACAGGGGGGCTGTATGTGGAGGTATAAACAGGGGGTGTGTGGTGCTATCTACAGGGGGGCTGTGTGTGGCACTATCTACAGGGGGCTGTGTGTGGAGCTATCTACAGTGGGCTGTGTGTGTGTTTTGTCCAGGGGGCTGTGTGTGATGCTGTGTGTGACGCTATCTACAGGGGGGCCGTGCGTGGTGCTATCTACAAGGGGCTGTGTGTGGAGCTATCTACAGAGGGCCGTGTGTGGAGCTATCTACAAGGGGGCCATGTGTGGAGCTATCTACAGGGGAATGTGTGTGGAGCTATCTACAGGGGGTGTGTGTGGCGCTATCTACAGGGGAGGCTGTGTGTGGAGCTATCTACAGGGGGTGTGTGGAGCTATCTACAGGTTGTCCGTGCTTGGAGCTATCTACAGGGGGGCTGTTAGTGGAGCTATCTACAGGGGGTGTGTGTGGAGCTACCTACAGGGGGGCTGTGTGTGGCGCTATCTACAGGGGGGCTGTGTGTGGCGCTATCTACAGGGGGCTGTGTGTGGCCCTATCTGCAGGGTGGCCGTGTGTGGAGCTATCTACAGGGGGACCGTGTGTGGAGCTATCTACAGGGGGATGTGTGTGTGGAGCTATCTACAGGGGGGCTGTCTCAGGCGCTATCTACAGGAGGGCTGTGTCTGGCGCTATCTACACACCCCCCCCCCCCCCACTTGTAAATATTACTAACTTTATTTTTTTGTTTTGCAGGTTCTGCTGGACTGTTTGGACTACGTCGTAGATTCGTTGGACTACTGCAATGATCTATTTTTTTTTTAAATAAAATGGGGAAAGAGGGTTGTGTGGGGGGAATAAAAAATATTTTCTTATGTTTCTGTGTTTTTTTTAATACTTTAATAGCGCCTTGGTAATGACGGTTGTCTGATCGCGTCCATTACTAAGGTGGGGCTTAGTGTTAGCTGGTAAAAAGGCTGCAACTAACTCCCCATTATTACCCCGATACCCACCGCCACCAGGGGTGCTAAGAAGAGCCAGGTATGATCCAGTACCCGACCATCTGTAGTGATGGGCGGGTACTGGGGCAGCCTTTTTACTGGCTAACCCTAAGCCCCACCTTAGTAATGGATGCAGTCAGACAACTGCCATTACCAAGGCGCTAAGTATTAAAAAAACACAGAGACATGAGAAAATATTTTTTATTGAAATAAGAACTCCCCCACGCAATTGCACTCCTCTTTCACAATTTTTTTTTTTTTAAAAGCGTAGATCAATGCAGTAGTCCAACAAATCTACGACATAGTCCAAACAGTCCAGCAGAACCTGCAAAACAAAATAATAAAGTTTAGTAATATGAAGAAAAAAAAAAACTTCTCACCTCCAGTGACTTCTGTCTTCCCTGCGCTGCAATGGAAACTAGACATCAATGAAAAATAATTCCCCTTCATGTAACTCTGCTACATGTCAACTGAAAAGTCATCCACCACAGGGAAAAATGTTTCCCCATCATGTATGATTCCCAGGTGTTTCTTTGTGGTACTCCGCCATGGGGAAACATTTTTCCCTCTGGTGGATGATTTTTCCATTGACAGAGTTACACAACTGGAAAAAAAAAATCCCCATCGTGTAACTCTGCTACCTGTTAATTGAAAAGTCATCCACCACAGGGTCTCCCTCTTGACTTTCATTGTTGTCAGCCTTTTGGTTTGTCCTGCAGCTGCTTCCGTGATGAGCAAATGTTATACCCAAGATAGGAAAAGTAACACAAAGCCGATATAACCTGACCCATAATATCTGTGATATCCATAAAGTCCAGAGATCCGCTGTGAGAATATGTGCTTGTTATTTGAAGAAGGATCTGGTCGTGATTTGATTATGTTGTGTTTATGCAGGATATTGGGCGTGGTTAGGTGACGTGGCTTAAAAATGTCCCTCTTTTCCGAATTCAAAAGTTGGGAGGTATGCATATGAGAAGTTTGGATTGGTGGAGGTCCGGGTGCTGAGACACTCATTGTTGCTGACACGAAGGTGCAGTAGCGCTCAGCTAAGCGCCTTGCACCTTCGGCTGTGATTGGACCTCCTAGTCAGCCTGAAAACAACTCTCATAGACATTCTAACAGGGAGCGCCGATCACAGCTGAAGGTGCAGGGCGTGAAGCTGAGTGCTTCTGCACCTTCGTGTCAGCAATGATGGGGGTCTCAGTACCCGGACCCCCAACAATCCAAAATTCTAATATGTCTCTATGACATATCAAAAGTTTGATGAAAGTGCAGTTACTCTTTAATATGAAAGCAATATACCTGTCCTTAGGTAAAGAGTATCAAATACAATGCATAAGATAACTCAGAAGGAGCAAAGAGAAGTTTCCTAAGTCCATTAGTCTGATTTATATGGTAAATGTGCTCAGTAAAACCAGTCATGGGAAAATACAGACTGCCTGATAGTTTTGAGGGACATCCGCTATCAAAATATCATAAAGAAAAACATTAACGTAAAATTGAGGACTCAAAATTTTTCGGAATAGAAAAAGTAGTTCCAAGCTGGCTTATGTGTTATTAATATAATTTCCTAAATAATAAAATACAAAAAAATATATTTTTGCTGATAGTGGTGAATCTGGGATACTTTATCTTTATGTATTTTGTTACATTCACCACTAGAGTGCACGAGTAAGCATTACATGTGACGGTCTCTGAGCTGCACAAGGAGGAAGTAAGCGAGATAAAAGGCTAAAAACCTCATATTTATCATATTGGCTTCTGTATCTAGGCGATGGGAACTTGCTTGGGGACTGGGGACTATCACGCACAACATTTGTAGGAATTCAGTTACCAGCGTTTGTTTTGTTTTATGCCAGAATCCAGTAAGCTACGGCTATTGTTCAGATGAATGAATGTTAACCACATAAACAGTTATTATATTGTCTCCGTAGTACTGAGCAGAAGTCATCCTGCAGTAGCATGCCTCCATGGTTGCTAGGCATTACAGGAATTCAAAAAAGGATAGCAGAGTTCTGACGAAGGTCAGATCATTTGGACAGATCCCAAACACAGTGTTTAGTTCATATTGCATGCAACAGTGCTTGTCATCTTACTATACCAAAGCTGTAAGTGGAAGGCGTTATAACAATCCAAGTGTAAATGCTTAGATATATTTTGTAATGTCTTTTGTTGTGTCAGATCATTCATGGAAATTGCTAGTTTTGCATTTTATTTTTTTCCAAACTGAAATTCGCTGTAGTATAATGTCAATAAAGTCAATATATTAGGTTACCTGCTTTAGGTTCTGTTCTGCTTGGTTCCTTAAGGAGCCTCCTTCGCAGATCCGGTCACAAAAAAGGTCAGAAAAAATGCGCTATTTTTTCAGGTAAAACGATGGACACCATCAGTGGCGGATTAAGTAGACCATAGGCGCTGGGCTGTTACCCATAGTTGGGCCCCCCTTCTCTACCGCCGCCCTGTAACTATTGTTAACACTTCCTTTTTGTCCAGACATTAACAAATGGGTGTTACTACTCCCCTTGTCAAAAGGCTGTGTCCCCACATACTGACAGTCTCCAACCATCGCTGACAGTATCACACCGTGTAGGGACACATTCTCCTGACAAGGGGAATAGTAACACTTATTTGTCTATCAGTCCTGGACTGCACAAAGACTTTGTGAAATACAAGGATTTCCTATAATAAACATGTCAGTAGAGATGACAGATTGTCTATAAATCTAGTGACTCACATGTGACGACGTAGTTTTTTTCCTCTTCTCCATCCAGTCCAGACTTCATGACGACTTTTCCCGGCCATGACCCATTTCTGCAGAATTTGCCACTCAGATGTCTTTGGCTCCTCACTTTTCCAACATTTCCACACCTATAAACAAAGATAATATTATCATGGTGCCACACACTGTGCCCCTAAATATAATAGCACCAAACACTGCGCCCCTGAATAAAATAGTACAAACACTGTGCCCCTAAATATTATAGCACCATAGACTGCGCCCCTGAATATAATTGTGTCAAACACTGTAGATAGCACCACACACAGCCCCCTGTAAATAGCGCTACACAGTCCTCCCCCTCTGTAAATAGCGTCACATAGCCCTCCCCCTCTTGTATATAGTGCTACACAGCAATCCCCCTTAGATATAGTGATACACAGCGCTCCCTTCTATATAGTGCTATACAACAATCCCCCCTTGTATATTGTGCTACACAGCGTCTCCCCCCTTGGACCTGCAGCTCTTGTAATTGCTCAGTATAATGTCCCCCGTAGCTGCCCCCATAGTATATTGCCACCCATAGCTGCCCCCACAGTATAATCCCTTCATAACTGCCTCTACACAGTATAATGCCTCCATAGCTGCGACACAGTATAATGCCTCCATAGCTGCGACACAGTATAATGCCTCCATAGCTGCGACACAGTATAATGCCCCCATAGATGTGACACAGTATAATGCCTCCATAGCTGCTACACAGTATAATGCCCCCATAGCTGTGACACAGTATAATGCCTCCATAGCCGCAACACAGTATAATGTCCCCATAGCTGCGACACAGTATAATGCCCCCATAGCTGCCTCTACACAGTATAATGTCCCTCATAGCTGCCTCCACACAGTATAATGCCACCATAGCTGCCTCTACACAGTATAATGCCTCCATAGCCGCAACACAGTATAATGCCCCCATAGATGTGACACAGTATAATGTCTCCATAGCTGCAACACAGTATAATGCCCCATAGATGTGACACAGTATAATGCCCCATAGATGCGACACAGTATAATGCCCCCATAGCTGTCACATAGTATAATGCCCCATAGATGTGACACAGTATAATGCCTTCATATGTGCGTACCTAATAAATAAAAAAAAACATAATTACTTACTTATCCCAGTTCCCACGACGGTGGGGGATGCTTCTCCTCCTCTGCACTGTCCCGTGAGTGACTCCGTGCAGACAGGCGCGATGACGTCACTACATCGCGCCTGCCTGCACCGAGCCGCTCACGGCAGAGTGAATGCTGGAGCGAGGCTCCAGCATTCAACCCAACTGAATCTGCGTCCTGCGGACGCAGATTCAGTTGGAAGCGGGCAGCGCGGCAGCTAGCATCGCTGCATAGTTTTTTAAGATTGTGTGCCCGAACCGCCCATATTATAATCCGCCATTGGACACAATGATGAAAACCCGATGGAACCCATTACAGTCAATGGGTTCTGTCAGGCACCGCTGGTGTTCATCATACGACGGATCTGAACTTTCGTTTTTTGTTGTTGTTATGCTCCTATGATGGAGCAGAACAACAGAAACCCCAACGCAGGTGTGAACACTGCCTTAAAATATATAAGTAACTCACTAGAGTTCTTTAGACTGTACAACACAGCTTGTATTTCAGGTAAATTTGCGTGCAACAAATTTCAGTACTTAAACCTGGGCCTTCAATTGAGGTCAGGAACCGACAATTATCGCATTACACTATCCATATTACCCCTACTGTGTCTTCCAAATATTCCCATTCTTTTATTTCCACACTCTGACGTTCCTACATATTACAGTTAGGAACATACTTCTTGGTTCTTTCCATCAGCTTCATGACCACATCACTGTACGGACCTCATTCTTCTGTTTCTGTGAAATAACTTCTATCATCATGGATGACTTTAATGTCCTTAGTCATGATCTGGCCCCGTATTCTCCAGAGAGCGCCCGCGCCTCGGTTTTTGAATGAGTGCATGCACAGTACAGCACTGAAGTTTGACCGGTTCAACTGGCTTTATTGCGCATGCCGATTCGACTGGTCAAACTTCAGTTCTCTACTGCGCATGCGCCCATTCAGAAACCGAGGCGCGTGCGTGCTCAGGAGAATATGGGGCCAGGCATGATCACGGCTTTTACACTGCCTGGCCCTGTCAATCAAAGAAGGAAGGAAGGACAGACTGGGGATAGAAGGTAGAGCAGTTTGGTGCAACAGTGACGCCCTCGTTGCTCCAAAAAGCTCATTAGTATATGAAGAATAAAGTTATTATCGCTGCAACGGAGCTGAAAAATGAAAACAGTGTTATATTCAGGTCAGGCTACACTATATTACTGTGCTGCTGCTTGGATAGGCCAATTTCTTGTGACAAACTCCCTTTAAGTTCTTCCATAACAAACACACCCAACCATTCCTTTATGGACCTTGCTTTGTGCACTGGGGCACAGTCATGCTAGAACAGAAAAGGGCCTTCCCCAAACTGTTCCCACAAAGTTGAAAGCATAAAATTGTCCAAAATGTCTTGGTATGCTTAAAGAGACTCTGTCACCACATTATAAGTGCCCTATCTCCTACATAAGGAGATTGGCGCTGTAATGTAGGTGACAGCAGTGCTTTTTATTTTAAAAAACGAACTATTTTCACCACTTTATTAGCAATTTTAGATTTATGCTAATCAGTTGCTCAATGGACAACTGGGCGTGTTTTAGTATTGACCAAGTGGGCGTTGTACAGAGGAGTGTATGACGCTGACCAATCAGCGTCATACACTTCTCTCCATTCATTTAATCAGCGCATAGGGATCCTTTTAGATCGCTATGTGCTGTCTTATACTAACACATTAACGATACTGAAGTGTTTAGACAGTGAATAGACATTCCACGGGACGTCTATTCACAATCCCTGCACTTCGTTACTGCTTCTGTGGTAGTTACAGCAGAGCAAGCGTAATCTCGCGAGATTACGCTGTAAATGACAGGTTACAACGAGATTACGCTTGCTCTGCTGTAACTACCACAGAAACATTAACGAAGTGTATAAAGTGGTAAAAATAGATCGTTTTTTTAAAAATAAAAAGCATTACTGTCACCTACATTATAGCGCCCATCTCCTTATGTAGGAGATAGGGCACTTATAATGTGGTGACAGGGCCTCTTTAAGCATTAAGATTTCCCTTCACTGAAAGTAAGGGGCCTTAGCCAACTCCTGAAGAACAACACAATAGAATTATCCCTCCTCCACCAAACTTTACAATGCAGTCAGGCAGGTAATGTTCTCCTGACATTTGCCAAATATTAACTCTTCCATCAGACTGCCAGATAGAGAAGGCAGATCCGTCACTCCACAGGACACGTTTTCACTGCTCCAGAGTCCAGTGGCGGCTTGATTTACACCACTCCGTCCGATGCTTGGCATTGTGCTTGGTTATGTAAGGCTTGCATGCAGCTGCTCCGCTATGAAAACCCATGCCATTAAAGGGGTTTTCCAATCAGAGACATATATGACATATCCACAGATGCGAGTTCCACCTCTGGGACCCGCACCTATCTCTGGAATGGGGCAGGAGATTTCCGACCATGAAGAAGAAATCAGTGCAGCTCGCTGAGCTAAGCTGTTTTCGTAAGTCCCATAGAACTGAATGGTAGTTACAGAAACAGCGTAGCTCACATGCTATGTTGCTTTCGTAACAGCCATTCACTACTTTGGCACTTACGGAAACAGCATAGCTCAGCGAGCTGTTTTCGTAACTCCCGACCATATAGTCAGGAAGTGGCCCGGAGGCAGCAGGAGCCGAAAAAGGAAGAACAGACTTTAGGGGCCTCCGTTCTAGAGATAGGTGCGGGTCCCAGAGGTGGGAGCCGCATCTATCTGACATTTATGACAATTCCTGTGGATGTCCTGTAAATGCCCCTTATGGGAAAACCCTTTTAAGCTTCAGGCGCACAGTTTTTGTGTGGATGTTACTGTGGATGTTAATGCGGATGTTAATGCCAGAGGAGGTTTGGAACTCTGTAGTTATTGAGTCAGCATAGCGTTGGCGACTTTTATGCACTATGCGCCTCAGCGACCCTCTCTGTAACTTTACGTGGTCTGCCACTTCGTGGCCATGTTGCTGTGGTTCCTAAAAGCTTCCACTTTGCAATAATATCACTCATAGTTGATTGTGGAATATCTAGAGGGAGAAAAAATTAAGAACAGACTTGTTGCAATGGTGGAATGCTATTCGTGAGCTTTTTAGGCTGGGTTCACACCGAGTCTTTCGCCCGTTTCCATTGAGCCTCAAACGCCACGAAATACGCTTTTTCTGCCTCCCATTGATGTCAATGGGAGGTCAGAGACATAAATGCCCGAAGTTAGGGCATGTCGCTTCTTTTTCCCGTGAGACGGTTATTCCGCTCGCGGGAAAAAACCAATGGGAGGAATTTTTGGCCGTTTTTTGAAGCGTTTTCAGACACGATTTCCGCGTCAAAAAACTCTGTGTGAACTGACCCTTAGAATGACCCATTCTTTCACAAATAGTTGTAAAGGCAGACTGCATGGCTAGGTGCTTTATTTTATACACCATGGAGACCTAAGTTGCTTTATTTTGTATTTTAATTGTATTGGGATAATAAAAAAAAATATTTTGAAGTTGGACATAGCCTTTATTTGTCTTTTTCCTCATCCCCCTATAGCCAACATTTTTAGTTTAACCCCTTAAGGACGCAGCCTAGTTTTGGCCTTAAAGAGGCTCTGTCACCAGATTTTGCAACCCCTATCTGCTATTGCAGCAGATCGGCGCTGCAATGTAGATTACAGTAACGTTTTTATATTTAAAAAACTAGCATTTTTGGCCAAGTTATGACCATTTTCGTATTTATGCAAATGAGGCTTGCAAAAGTACAACTGGGCGTGTTGAAAAGTAAAAGTACAACTGGGCGTGTATTATGTGCGTACATCGGGGCGTGTTTACTACTTTTACTAGCTGGGCGTTGTGTATAGAAGTGTCATCCACTTCTCTTCACAACGCCCAGCTTCTGGCAGTGCAGATCTGTGACGTCACTCACAGGTCCTGCATCGTGTCGGCACCAGAGGCTACAGATGATTCTGCAGCAGCATCGGCGTTTGCAGGTAAGTCCATGTAGCTACTTACCTGCAAATGCTGATGCTGCTGCAGAATCAACTGTAGCCTCTGGTGCCGACACGATGCAGGACCTGTGAGTGACGTCACAGATCTGCACTGCCAGAAGCTGGGCGTTCTGAAGAGAAGTGGATGATACTTCTCATCAGAAAGCCCAGCTAGTAAAAGTAGTAAACACGCCCCGATGTACGCACATAATACACGCCCAGTTGTACTTTTACTTTTCAACACGCCCAGTTGTACTTTTGCAAGCCTCATTTGCATAAATACGAAAATGGTCATAACTTGGCCAAAAATGCTCGTTTTTTAAAAATAAAAACGTTACTGTAATCTACATTGCTCAGAGCCCAGTTTTCAAATCTGACATATTTCACTTTATGTGGTAATAACGTTGGAATGCTTAAACCTACCCAAGCGATTCTGAGATTTTTTTCTCGTGACACATTGGGCTTCATGTTCTTGGTAAAATTTGGTCGATATATTCAGTGTTTATTGGTGAAAAATTTCAAAATGTAGAGAAAATTTTGAAAAAATTGCATTTTTCAGAATTTAAATGCATCTGCTTGTAAAACAGACGGTTATACCACCCAAAATAGTTACTAGTTCACATTTCCCATATGTCTACTTTAGATTGCCATCGTTTTTTGAACATTCTTTTATTTTTCTTGGTCGTTACAAAGCTTAGAACATAAACAGCAATTTCTCATATTTTTAAGAAAATTTCAAAAGCCTTTTTTTTAAGGTACCTCTTGAGTTCTGAAGTGGCTTTGTGGGGCCTATGTATTAGAAACCCTGATAAAACACCCCATTTTAAAAACTAGACCCCTCAAAGTATTCAAAACAGCAGTTAGAAAGTTTTTTAACCCTTCAGGCATTTCACTGGAATTAAAGCAAAGTGGAGGTGAAATTTGCAAATTTCATTTTTCTTGCTGAATTTCAATTTTATTCATTTTTTTTTCTGTAACACAGAAGGTTTTACCAGAGAGACACTACTAAATATGTATTGCCCAGATTCTGCAGTTTTTAGAAATGTCCCACATGTGGCCCTACTGCGCTCCTGGAATAAAACACAAGCCCTAGAAGCAAAGAAGCACCTAGTGCATTTTGAGTCCTCTTTTTTATTAGAATATATTTTAGGCAGCATGCCAGGTTTGAAGAGGTGTTGAGGTGTCAAAACAGTAGGAATCCCCCAATAGTGACCCCATTTTGGAAACTACACCCCTCAAGGAATTCATTTAGGGTTGTTGTTACCATTTTGACTGCACAGTTTTTTCACAGCACGTATTTGAATTGGGCTCTGAAATGAAAAAAATGTCATTTTTTCAAATAAAATGTCATTTGTGATCAAAATTTCTTATTTTCACAGGGAACAAAATACCCCATTTTGTTGCCCAATTTGTCCTTAGTGTGGCAATACCCCATTTGTGGTGATAAACTGATAAACTGCCGTTTGGGCCCATGGGAGGGCTCAGAAGGAAAGGAGCGCTATATGTTTGTTGGAGTCCAGATTTTGTTGGATTGGTTTTCGGGTGCCATGTCGCATTTGCAGAGCCTCAGAGGTATCAAAGCAATGGAAACCCACCAAAAGTGACCCCATTTTGGAAACTACACCCCTCAAGGAATTCATTTATGGTTGTTGTTAGCATTTTGACCACACTGTTTTTTCACAGCACCTATTTCAATTGGGCTGTGACATTAAAAAAATGAAATTTTTTCCAATAAGATGTAATTTTTTACCAAAATTTCTTATTTTCACAGGGAACAAAATACCCAATTTTGTTGCCCAATTTCTCCTGAGTGCATCAATACCCCATTTGTGGCAATAAACTGCCGTTTGGGCCCATGGGAGGCCTCAGAAGGGAAGGAGCGCTGTGTGTTCTTTGGAGTACAGATTTTGCTGGTTTGGTTTTCGGGTGCCATGTCAGATTTGCAGAGCCCCAGAGGTATCAAAGCAATGGAAACCCACCAGAAGTGACCCCATTTTGGAAACTACACCCCTCAAGGAATTCATTTATGGGTAATGTGACCATTTAGACTCCATAGTTTCTTCACAGAACTTATTTGAATTGGGCTGGGAATTAAAAAAAAATATATTTTTTCCAATAATATGTCATTTTAGCTCAAAAATTCTTATTTTCACAAGAAACAAAATACCCCATTCTGTTGCACAATTTGTTCTGAGTGCCGCAATACCCCATTTGTTGTGATAAACTGCTGTTTGGGCCCATGGGAGGGCTCAGAAGGAAAGGACCACCATTTGGCCTACTGGGGATTTTCTAGTGCGAAGTCATGTATGCAGAAGCCCCTGAGGTACCAGTACAGTTGAAACCCGCAAGAAGTGACCCCGTTTTAAAAACTACACCCTTAAGGCATTCATCTAGAGGTGTAGTGAGCATTTTGACCGGAGACCTACACCCCATAAACTGTAATGTGGGTTCTCCCGGGTATGGCAATACCCTACATATGGCTGTTATCAGCTGCCTGGACACACAGCAGGGCTCAGAGGGGAAAGACGAGGGGGGATAAGCTGTGCGGAGTGCATCAGGGTAAGTAAAATTGGGGTAAATTATAAACCAAGGGATGTATGATACATTTTAAAACACTTTCATACAGAGCTCTGGTTATTCGGGACACGTGTCACATTGATATATTGTGTCATCCCTTATCCCCCTCTTATAGCAGACTTTGCACCTCTTTTGACTTTTTCCCTTCTTGCCAGTTTGGGGAACTTCTCCTGGAAAGTGTTGCCCTGGTACGATGCGTGTGGGCTCGCTTCCAGAAGTACTGGGTGCCCCCCCTTCTTGGTCCCTAAAGATTAGGTTCTTGATAATCACCTCTTGAAATTCCAGGAAAGTTCCCGTCTGGCCTGCACATCGACGTAGCACGTACACATTGTACAAAGCCATCTGTATGATGTGCCCGGCCAGCTTCTTATACCACACCGCATGGCGCTGTAGGGCTTCAGGATTTGATCTTACAAGTCCATCCCTCCCATGTACCTATTGTAGTCCAGGATGCAGTCTGGTTTAGGGGTGGCCTTTCATTCATATATCCTAAACCTGTAGGTATACCCTGATGCACTCTCGCACAGCTTATACATCTTCACGCCATACCTTGCCCTCTTACCCGGCAGGTACTGGCGGAATTGAACCCTCCCTTTAAAATGTACAGTGGAGGAAATAAGTATTTGATCCCTTGCTGATTTTGTAAGTTTGCCCACTGTCAAAGTCATGAACAGTCTAGAATTTTTAGGCTAGGTTAATTTTACCAGTGAGAGATAGATTATATAAAAAAAAAAAAAGAAAATCACATTGTCAAAATTATTTTTTTAGGTTCCAGTTCAGTTCTGAAGTTGCTTTGAGGGGCCCATATATTAAAAACCCCTATCAAATACCCCATTTTAGAAACTAGACCCCTCAAAGTATTCACAACAGCATTTAGAAAGTTTATGAACCCTTTAGGTGTTTCACAGAAATTTAGAGCAAAGTAGAGGTGAAATTTACATTATTTTTTTTTCAGAAAATCCTCTTTATACCATTTTTTTTATAACACAAAAGGATTTATTAGAGAAACGCAACTTAATACGTATTGCCCAGATTCTGCAGTTTTGAGAAATATCCCACATGTGGCCCTAGTGCGGTAATGGACTGAAGCACCGGCCTCCGAAGCAAAGGAGCACTTAGTGGATTTTGAAGCCTCTTTTTTATTAGGCACCATGTCCAGTTTGAAGAGGTCTTGTGGTGCCAAAACATTGGGAACCGCCCAAAAGTGACCCCAATTTGGAAACTAGACCCCTTGAGGAATCCATTGTAGTTTTCTTGGGGTGCATGCGGCTTTTTGATCAGGTTTTTATTCTATTTTTAGGTGGCGTGGTGACTAAAAAACAGCAATTGTACGATTGTTTTTTTTTAATTGTTTTTTTACAGCGTTCACCGTGCGCTATAAATGACATATTCACTTTATTCTGCGGGGCGATACGATTACGGCGATACCAGATGTTTATAGTTTTTTTTTATGTCTTATGGCGTTTGCACAATAAAATACGTTTTGTAAACAATCATTCACTTTTTGTGTTACCTTATTCTAAGAGCCAGAACTTTTTTATTTTTCAATCAATAAAGCCGTGCGAGGACTTTTTTGCGTAACAAACTGTAGTTTTGATCAGGACCATTTTTCGGTACATGCGACTTTTTGATCTCTTTTTATTCCATTTTTTGGGAGGTGAAGTGACCAAAGAATTGTGATTGTGGTTCGGTTTATTATTATTTTATTTTACGGCGTTCACCGTGCGGGATAAATAATGAAATAATTTTGTAGTTCAGGCCGTTACGGACGCGGCGATACCAATTATGTATAGTTTATTTGTTTGTTTATATATTTTTATTAATAATAAAGGACTGATAAGGGAAAAGGGGGGATTTTTACTTTTATTACTGTTAAATCTTTTATTTTCTTATTTTTACACATCTTTTTTTAACTTTTTTTTTACTTTATTACTTTGTCCCACTAGGGGACTTGAGGGCAGGAGGCCCTGATCGCTATTCTAATACACTGCACTACATGCGTAGTGCAGTGTATTAGAACTGTCAGCTACTCACTGACAGCAAGCATAGTGGGTCCTGACGTTGTCAGGACCCACTAGGCTTCCGTCTATGGCATAGCCGGACGCCATTGTTTGGTGCCCGGTTGCCATAGTCACCATCGCTGGCCGCTATCGCGTAGCAGGCCGGCGATGGCAGCTTAACCCCTAAAAAGCCGCGATCTCTATAGAACGCGGCTTTTAAGGGGTTAATCAGCGGGGACACAGCGATCGGTCCCCGCTGTAGGAGCTGTGACAGCTGCTGAACAAGACAGCAGCGTCACAGCTCCTGTATGTGTCGGGAGGACGGCCGAAACGGCCGTTACTCCCGAGACGTACTATTACGGTATGGAGCGCGAACGATACAGCTGCCATGACGTAATAGTACGTCAAGGAGCGGGAAGGGGTTAAAGCCTCATGCACACTTCCATCGGCCGTTGCATGGCCGCTAATGACGGTTCCGTGAAACACGGACCGCACACGGATGGCTTCCGTGTGCAGTCCATTGTTTCACGGACCAAATCAATGAAAATGCCGAGACTGTTCCTTTAAAAACAGACAGGAGTATGACCAGTCCTATTTTTGACGGAACGGATCCGTTAAAACAATGAAATGAATGAAAAAAACTGAAGTGGGCATGAGGCCTAAGTTTTTATCTATTTATGTAGATAACAGAAAATTTTAGTTTTACTTTTCTGAGCATTATAGCTTTGTTTTTGCTGCTTTTATTTGATTTAATTTATTATAACTTTGTCGCTGTCTAATGTTTTTGTCATTATATACTTTTTCTGTTATTCTGTTTGTTATTGATTTATCCTCTTTTATTTAACCCCTTAATGATTGCTTAGTTGCCTAACTTATGTAACAGCGCTTTCTTTTTACGTCACTGTGGCATGCACACGACCAGGGCCGGCCCTAGGATAGATGGCGCCCTGTGCGAAATGATCTTCCGGCGCCCCACCCCATCATTAAAAAAAAATGCACCATAAAAAAATTATAATGCCCCTTTAGTGCCCCCATACAGTATAATAATAATATTTAATAATATAATATATTACAACCCCTTCAAGGACACAGTATTTTATCCTCTAATTGTGCCCACAGTATTATGCGCCCTGTAGTACCCCTACACAGTATAATGTCCGCTTAGTTGCCCCCACACAGTATAGTGCCCCCCTGTAGATTTTGCCATATAGCCTCCCTGTAGACAGTGCCATAATCCCCCACCTCCTTTTTGTAGATTTTGCCATAT
This sequence comes from Rhinoderma darwinii, assembly GCF_050947455.1. Lineage (NCBI taxonomy): Eukaryota > Metazoa > Chordata > Amphibia > Anura > Rhinodermatidae > Rhinoderma > Rhinoderma darwinii. The sequence goes on along the minus strand of NC_134691.1, from coordinate 151,345,707 downwards.
AGCCTCCCTGTAGACAGTGCCATAATCCCCCACCTCCTTTTTGTAGATCGTGTCATACAGCCCCCCACACCTCCTCCTTGTAGACAGTGCCCCCATCAAAAACAAAAATTGTACTCACCTAGGCCCTGTTCCCATGACAAACTGAGCTGCTCCATGACGGGACCCTAGTACAGAGTTTACCAACCTTTTCGGACTCGAGGCAGCACTAGAAAAACAAAATTTCCTCAGGGCCCCCTACCAAAAATTGTTTTGAGAAAGACAGAAAACGGCTAAGAACAAGCACAAGGGCATGTTCACACACGTTTTTTGTAAGGCAAAAACAATCTGCCTTAAAATTCCTTCAGCAACTAACAGCGTTGTTTGACCTTTTTTTGTGTTTTTTCTTAAGCTGTTGAAGCGAATGCAAAAGACGCAGGAAAAAAAAGCTCCAAACGAGCGCCGCAGGTATCTTCTGCCTCCTATTAATTTCAATTGGAGGTCAGAGGTGGAAACCACTTGAAGACCATCATCCCCCCACTCACAGAAAAATGACCATCAACCCCCCACTCACAGTAAAATGACCATCAGCCCCCCACTCACAGGAAAATGACCATCAGCCCACCACTCAGTAAAATGACCATCAGACCCCCACTCACAGACTCCCCCTGTAGGTAGCGCCACACAGCCCCTTTTAGGTAGCGCCACACAGCCCCTTGTAGGTAGCATCACATAGCCCCTTGTGGGTAGCACCGCACAGCCCCCTTGTGGGTAGCGCCAGACAGCCCCTTTGTAGGTAGCGCCACACAGCCCCTTGTGGGTAGCACCGCACAGCCCCCTTGTGGGTAGCACCACGTAGCCCCTTTTGGGTAGCACCACGTAGCCCCTTGTAGGTAGCGCCACACAGCCCCCTTGTGGGTAGCGCCAGACAGCCCCCTTGTGGGTAGCGCCAGACAGCCCCCTTGTGGGTAGCGCCACACAGCCCCCTTGTAGGTAGCGCCACACAGCCCCCTTGTAGATAGCGCCTCACAGCCCCCTTGTAGATAGCGCCACACAGCCCCCTTGTAGATAGCGTCACACAGCCCCCTGTAGAGTGTGCCACACAGCCCCCTGTAGGGAGGGCCGCACAGCCCCCTGTAGGGAGTGCCGCACAGCCCCCTGTAGGGAGTGCCACACAGGCCCCTGTAGGGAGTGCCGCACAGGCCCCTGATAGGAAGTGTCGTGAAGACCCCTGGTAGGAAGTGCCACACAGCGCACAGCCCCCTGGTAGGGAGTGAAAAAAAGGATTAAAAAAAGGACAACTGTGCAGGAGCACACAAAATACCCAGCTTTCCCAGCTATCAAATAAATGTGTGGAAATAAACTAAGTTATAACTTTTATTTAGTCTGAGTAAAGGATTAATCCTTTTAGCTAGATTAAATAAAAGTTATATCTAAGTTTATTTCCACACTTTTTTTTTTATACCCGGGAAAGCTGGGTATTTTGTGTGCTCCTGAACAGTTGTCCTTTGTAAGTAGTGCCACAAAGCCCACAGCCCCCCTGTAGATAGCAACCACCCCTCCTTCCAGTAAAGATAACGCCACTGTAGCTCCCTGAAGGAGCGGAATCCCCGTGTGGCCGGGGATTCCGGTCCTGGAGCGCTGCTTGATGCCTCTGTCCATATATGGACAGTGACATCAGGGAAAACTCCTGAGACGGAATCCCCGTCCACAGCGTTGCAGACACTATGACCGTCGATTCCACTCGAGGAGAAGCTCCTGACGTCTGTGTCCATGACGTCATTGGCCTCTCCTGGAGTGGAATCCCCGATCATAGAGTCTGCAATGCTGTGACCTGGGATTCCGCTTCAGGAGTTTTCCCTGATGTCACTGTCCATATATGGACAGAAACATCAAGCAGCGCTACAGGAGCAGAATCCCCGGCCACACGGGGATTCCGTTCCTTCAGGGAGCTACTGTGGCGCTATACTGGAAGGGGGGGGTTAATATCTACAGGGGGGCACTATAGCAGAGCAAGGGAGGTATCTCCCTGCTCTGCTGTCTACTAGCGCCGCTGTAGCTGAAGGGAGCTACAATGGCGCTAGTAGACAGCAGAGCAGGGAGATATCTCCCTGCTCTTCTATAGTGCCGTCGCTACGGCTATAGCAGCCACAGCAGCTGCTAGCGGCGCCACCGCCCTCATGCCCGGTGTCACCGCTAGCAGCCGCTATGGCTGCTACAGCGGTAGCCACTAAGTGAAGAAGCGCCCGGGTGCGACTGCAGTTAGTGTGTGTATCCCCGCTGGTAGTTGCAACGGCGCGGGGAAACACACACCCGCTGGCGCCCCTCTTGCCGTGTGGCGGCTGGCGCCCTGTGCGACCGCACTGGTCGAACATAGCTAAGGCCGGCCATGCACACGACAGTCAGGCTTCTGCTCTAATGGCTGGGATCAGAGGATCGCAAAATCTAAGTGGTTTCACAGGGAGAGGTGCCGATGGGTTTTCATGGCAGCTGGGAGCTTAAGCCCAGGTCTGCCATCAGTGTATGCCTGTTAAGCCCTCTCATTTTCACATTTAAACCGCCCATCAGCTTTCCTAACATACTTCAGAATTATATATATATATATATATATATATATATATATATATATATATATATATATATATATATATATATATAGTAACTTAAAGAATGTTAAGGTCAATCTAGACAAGTCCGAGGTACTGAACGTTTCCATTGGAGGGAAAGAAGTACAACAACTTTAGACATCTTTGTCATTTAAGTGGGCAACCTCCCAAATAGTTTATCTAGGGACAATCTGGAGAACTTATTCCACCTTAACTTATCCCTATTTGAATATATTAACTCCCACTTTCTTGGCTTGACAGTATTCCTGCACGAAAGATAAACATTGTCTCATCCATTATATACTTATTTTAAAGTGTTCCCATCCATATTCCCAAACAAATTTTTAAATATTTCAAATCCTTGTTCCTAGATTTCGTTTGGGCAGGAAGCACACTCCGTCTGGGTTAAAACCACAACTTAAATTCGAAACTGAGGGGAGGATTGGATCTCCCTGACTTTCCTCAATTTCATAAGGCTGTGAGACTTTAATATCTTCCACTGGTTCCAACATAATACGGAAAAACAGAGTGTAAAGCTAGAATCTGAATTCTTGGGCTCCCCTAAATGATTATGATTGTCTTCCTTTCTCAGACCTAGATCTCTGTCTCCTCGTCTGATTACATCCTAGATTTTTAGCTTCTGGGACAAATAACTAGTAAATCGGGTCTCTCCTCATACCCCTTCCCCAACACTCCTATGCTTAATAACCAATAGGTCTGACGACACATCTATAAGGTATACCACAGACCTTGGATGCTTAAATTATATATGTTTTTGACATTCCTTGCCCTAATTTCCTGGTGGTTTTCCCTGTGAGGTGGGCCCATCTTCTATTCTATACAGACACCTTACACATTTTGAGCTTCTGTGTTACAAGTCCCCTTTCTCAATTGGTGTCAATGTTGTACGCAGTGTTACTAAATCAAGTTGAGACAATTTCCTCAGTCCCATTTGTTATAGTATGGGAAATGGATTTTGGACAAACCTTTGACTCTTAGGCCTGGATGAGAGCATTCACCTTTACTCATAAATCCTCTGTCTCCTGCAGATTGCAGGAGAAAAAATATAAATTAAAATCCTGGTGGTACAGGACGCCAATACTTGTAAATGAAATACATATATCTACAGAGTTCTAGGATCTGCTGGAGATGTGTATACGAAGTGGAAAGCACTTGCACATTTGGTGGTCATGTAACAAAATACTTCCTTCTGGAGCTGCTAAACCAGTTGTACACTCAGTTTGCTGGCGACCAGGTTACATAGTGTCACAGTACTGTTAAAGGGGTGAAAATTATTTAGTAGGGCTGCAAATGAAATAAATAAGCCAAAAAAACAATACTTACCTATCCTTGCCTCTGGCGATCCAGGGCTGAGGCTTCGACGGCACTCCCAGTGGTTGTTTACATACACGTAGCATGTAACCGCTGCAACCAATCAGACGGCTCAGCTGGGCTTTGTGGGGACGAATCGTATTTCTGGCATAATGCCAGAAATACATCATATGGCTGCTGAGCCCTCTGATTGACCGATCCCTGTTAGAAGCTATGGAATAGCAGGATGACTAGGCAGCTGCTGACTGGCAGCATGAGTAGAACGGTACCTGAAAATTAAAATGTAAACCAGAAAGCACATAATAATTTCAGCAGGACAATAACAGCAAAAGGGTAACCAAAAAGCACGTAATAAATTTAGCAGTACAAGTAAAAGGTAATCCAGAAAGTACGTAACAAATCCAGCAGTAAAAGTAAAAAGTAAACTAGAAAGCAAATAACATATCTTGCATGATGATATCCACTCCACAATAAACCAAGAAGAACCTGGTTTTAACCCCTTCCCCCTGCTTGCATTCTGGGCCCTAATGTCCAAGCCATTTTTTACATTTTTCCATTGTCACATTCGAAGAGCTGTAACTTTTTTATTTTTGCGTCGGCATAGCTGTATAAGGTCTTGTTTTTTGCGGGACGACTTGCAGTTTTTATTGGTACCATTTGAGAGTAGATGCGACTTTTTGATCACTTTTTATCACATTTTTTTTAAGTCAGGATTAACAGAAAACAGCAATTTTTCCATTGTTTTTTATTTTATTTTTTACGGCGTTCACAGTGCGGGTTAAATAATGTAACAGCTTTATAGTCGGGGTCGTTACGGACGCGGCGATACCAAATATGTGTAACTTTTTTGCTTTATTGTAGTTTTTTTTTAATAGTAAAGCATTTTGTAAGGGGAAAAAGTTTTCTTTTTTTTTTTTCACTTTTTTTTTTAAATTAACTTTATTAAACTTTTTTTACTTTTATACTAGTCCCACTAGGGGACTTCACTATCCTCCGATCGCTATTGTAATACACTGCAATACTTTTGTATTGCAGTGTATTACTGCCTGTCCGTTTAAAACGCACAGGCATCTGCTAGGTCATGCCTGCGGCATGATCTAGCAGGCATTCGCTCGAGGCAGACCTGGGGGCCTTTATTAGACCCCCGGCTGCCATAGAAGACACTGACACTCTGCGATTTTATCGCCGGGTGTCGGTGGGAGAGAGAGGGAGCTACCTCCCTCTCTCCAAAACCATTCAGATGCGGTGCACGCTATTGTGCACCGCATCTGAAGGGTTAAACGGGTGAGATCGATACTAATATCGATCTCACCCGGCAGAGCAGGGACGCTCCCAGCCCTCAGCTGCCTCTAGCAGCTGAGAGCAGGGAGATTTGACAGCTCCCTGCTCTGTTTACTTTATTCTACAGCAGCGCCGTAGAATGGCGGCGCTGTAGAATAAAGCCCATTAATGACCGCCGTGAAAAGGCTTATCGGCGGTCATTAAGGGGTTAAACAAAGATTATTGAAGTACATACATAAACATAGTGAAAAGTAGTTGCGAGGCCTGAAAACAGAGCAACACACAGAAATCCAGACCCAGCCCAGTCTGCACACAAGAAAAATAATAAGTCAGAGTGAGATCAGGGAAGTCCAAACACTGAGAAACTTAGCAGAGTTTCAAAAAGCAGTAGTAGGGCCAGGTAGAATAAACAATTATTGGCACATGAGGCCAGGAGAAGGAACTTTAAATTTGGCGCTGCCTTATATGAGTAGACGCTGGATCAATCAGCTATCAGATTTGACGTCTACTCATATTAGGCAGCGCCTAAAATATCAGTACTCTAGCAGGCTGGTCAGATCGACCACTACATACCAGAATGCATAGTGCCTACTGTAAAATTTGATGGAGTAACACTAATGGCCGCGGACTGTTTTTCAGGGTTTGGGCCCCACTTTTGCATTAGAGAGTAAGACATTTTAGAAAATTGTATAATTCAAACTTTGTGGAAACAGATTGGGGAAGTCCCTTTCCTGTTCCAGCATGACTATGTGCCTGTGCACAAAGTAAGGTCCATAGAGACATGTTTTGATGAGTTTGCCGTGCAGGAACTTAAATGGCCTGCACAGAGACCTGACCTTGACCCCATCAAACATATTTGGCATCATTTAGGAATGCTGAATACGAGCCAGACTTTCTCGTCCAACATCACAAATACTCTTTTTGCTGAATGGGCAAACTTTGTGGGGTAGAAATAACCTTCCTAGAAGAGTGGAGACTGTTAAAGCCACAAAAGAGAGTCCAAATCAGGTGTCCACATACTTTTCGCCATATAGTGTATATTTCAAACTGGTTTACCAATACATCCCATTGTGCCAATGTGGCTCAGAATTGTTAATTTTTTTCCACTTATAAGTGTGGACGCCATCTTACATATTCAAACTACATACTGTACCTCTCTTCTAAGTTAAGGGATAATCCACTGATTTGGTCCACCATTATAATGTGGCAGCATTTTATGTATAGGTTTTTCTCCATTTTCTTGGAAACCCAAAAATTTCTCTTGGGCAAACCATTCAACATGTATGAAATTTTAGGCTACATGAACATGTTGCGGTATTTGATGTGAAAAATCCTTATCAAAACCGCAGGTAATTCCGGACGTAAAATCCACAGTTAACATTGCAGTTTTTTTTAAATGTGTTTTTAGGTGCAGTTTTTACATTTCGATGTGAAAGCACGTGCGCAATTTAGGCGGAAGATTTTGGTTATTTTTTTTAGAAACTTGTCAGATACAATTCTGAGATTGAAACCCAAGATTAATTGACATTCTGCATATTTTAATGTCCACGCCACAGGTCAATTTACATGTGGAAAAACTCTGAAACATGTTGATGAGATTACTTGAAGTCTCAATATCTTTGCTAGTACTGTATTACGCTGCAGGAAAATCCATGCAGGAAAATCGCCACGTAATACGCATCTTGTGTATATGACCTTAGGGTCTCATGATCCAATCATTTTTATTTTTGTCCAGAAGGTCTGCACAAGTTCTATTTCAATTAGTCTGGTTTACAAGATTATGATATAGTATAAATTGGACACAGGTCCGGCTCAATGGTTTGTCCAACTTCCTGGTTTTGATATTGTTACACTCTTACAAGTTATGGCCCTTTTGATTTTTTATAGGGTCTTTATGACACCTTTCTGTGCAATCTAAACTGCTACGTATGTTTGTGCCAAATGTAAAACAAATGTTTCGCTTCTATTTCTTCTAAGGCCCCGTTACATCATGTTTATTCCCTACGTTTAGAGTGTACATTAGGAAAGCTCCCGGCGTACACGCTAAATTTGTACATAGGGCTCCATCAGCGATGGAGTCCAAAAGTGTTTCCATTAGGACTCTGTCGGGCTGGTATACATACTACTCACATCTCGGCAGCCGCGGCCATGGATCTGTGAGTGCTGGCCAGCATCTCCTTCCTAGGAGATGCCAGCACTCACTGCCGCTCCGCTCGCTGTCCTGTAGGGTGCGTGCGCACGCTCGTGCCTGGCTTTAAAGGGTCAGCGTGCGCAGATTAATTATATTTACATTTAGCCCCAATCACTCTGGACTATTTAAGGGGCCCTGCCCCTTCACTCCCTGCCTGAGCGTTGTTAGTAATTCCCATGTTAGTAATTGCAAATTGTCCCTCAGTGTTATCCTGTTCCCAGTGTTGACGTGCCCTGCTACCTGTATCTTGTATCCCGTGCCATGCGTTGTTTCTAAGCCTGTCTAGTGCTGGAGTCGTGTCCTGCTGCACCTACTGCCATCCGCCACGTCTGGCGCAACCTGCCGCACCTATGTCTTCCGCCATGTCTGGCCAACCTGCTGCACCTGCTGTCATCCGCCATGTCTGGCTTAACCTGCCCCATCCAGCCCCATCTATGCTAAAGCCTCTGCCACTGTCTAGACTATTCAGGTACTCTTGTGCTGGACTTTGTATTGATTGCCTCCCCGCTATGACTGTGCGGCCTAGTGGGTCCACATACCCACAGACCGTGACACTTTTATTTCTCACTTTGTAGACTTTTCCCCACAGGGAATATTAGATGTAATTGTTATACTGGCAATTATTATATTTCTATTAGATGGTGCTCTTCATTGTCCCCTGCTTGTAAGGGCTGATATGGAGAAAGCTATCACTAGCAGGAGGCAGTGGAGACAGGCTGAAGCTGCATCTCGTTGGAATACACTGAGAGTCTGCAGTGTGAATACAGAAGTTCTCTGTTACTGATCTATCACTCGCTCCATAGAAATGAATGGCCGAGCATGCGCACCAGCGCTTCATTCTCATGGAGAACTTCGGGGAACTTTTTGTCCCCCGTACTCCTCATCGCTGGGGGTCCCAGCAGTTGCACCCCGAGCGATCACACATGTATCTCCTATCCTGTGTATAGGGAATACTTGTGTTTTGTGGGGAAAACACCTTTAATAATTGCCTATGCTGCACTATATTAGCAAAAACAAATTGCTGCGGTGCTTCTTTAAAGGAATTGTTTGTTTTTAAAAAAAAACATTTTAGATTACTCTGTTAGGGAATTCTAAGTTAAAGAGGACCTGTCAGCTTTCCTGACATCTATTTCAGTAGATACTTGTATTACCCATAAAATTACAATTCTGGAGCATTTCTTAGAACTCTGTGTTGTGCCGTTTCTTTTTTATTCCTGCTAGAAATTAATGAATAAATTGAAAAATGGTTTCACTTTTCTCAAAGGGGTATGTGCCTACACAGCCTGACACTGAATGGACATTTTCAGTCAGTAAAGGGACACACCCCCAACTGTAACACCCAGCTGTCAATTTATTCATAAATTTGTAGAAGTAATAAAAGAGGAATGACACAATGCAGAGTTTTGAGAAAAGATGTTATAATGGACAGTTCTAAGAAAAAAAATATTATTTTAGGGAGAATACTAAAGCAGACATGCCAGGAAAGGTAACTGGTCCTCTTTAATGGAGGCAAGTCACTTGTTTGGGACCTCTGTCAATTAGCCAGAGCAAAGAGCAGCTACAAAGATCATCTCTCATCCTGGAGGACCCGGCAGGCGTGTGGTTTATACGGACAGTCCATTGATTTTAATAGGCACCATGTAATGCTTAATTTCCCTTGTGGTTGCATTGTAGGGAAATTCAACACTTGCTGCCATATTCCCCTGAAGATTACTGCTGACCACTAGAAGTCCCAGTACTGGGGCAACCTGTGATCAGCCTATTTTTGGGGGACCCTGCTAACAGAAAAGGAATTGTATATGGCAGAAAACCTCTGGTGATAGATCTTCTTTAACATTTTTACTGATGTAACTATTGGAATATGATAAATAATTGACATATTTGTTGTAAGTTAAATATTTTTGCTTTTGATAGGCTGTTAATAAGCTAATTTGCTAGCATGACAAAAAAATGGCTCATTGGTACTGCTTTATAAATACGTTGTTTTTTATTAGAGATAAAGGATATTTTGCCATATGTCATATGCATAAAAAGAGCATTAATCAGGATTTAAGTTGGCATGGTGTGTTCCTATCTGATTACATAGGGTTAATGATTACTATTAAAGTGTTGTTTTCCTACAAGGGACAGCTGTTCATACCAAAATATATTTGCTTCTGTAATCTGTATGTGTCATTTTACGCGGAGAAATTACTATGCTGTAGTAGTTATATAGGCCATCATTGGATTGTTCTCTCAGAGAGCTTCCCCATTTCCAACTGGAAAACGGAAGAAATAATATTGAATTAGATTGGACGGCTTGCAGCACAATAAATGTTCACTCAAAGTTTTACTGAAGGCTTGCTTACAGATATAGTCACAGTAAATAATTCTTTTTTTTTTATTTTAAGCATTCACAATCGTTGTGGCTTACCAGAAACATTTCCACATGTATCATTATTTTGATCAGTAGCAGCTGGAAGCAACTGTTTTAAAATATTTTAATTTGACCGGAAGAACTTAAAATGTACGTGCTGGAAATAACATAAGAACTAAGGACTATACCAGGAGCTGAACTACCGCCTGTGCCAGTCTAGCGACACAGGAGCCTGGAGGAGGAGAGGGGCCCAAGGAGCTGCCATTTGAAAAGGAGTAATAATTATATCTCCTGTTATAGATGAGACATAATTATTGTATCCAGTGCAGTGGCGTAACTACCGCTAAAGCAGCCGTAGCGGCTGCTATGGGGCCCGTGGCATGAGGGGGCCCGTGTCGCCCGCCTGCACGGGCCCCCACCATGGCCGGAGGCTCCGCTAGCAACCGCTATGGCTGCTACAGCGGGACGCCACTGAACACTACGGCAGAGCAGGGAGGTATCTCCCTGCTCTGCCATTAAACAAAAGACATGTATCCCCTATTCACAGGATAGGGGATACATGTGTGATCGCTGGCATTGATAGGGAGAACGGGGGACTGAAAGTCCCCTGAAGTTCTCCATCACAAACCTCGGACTTCCGGGGTCTGTGTCGGCAGCTCCGTAGAAATGAATGGAGCGCCGGTCGCGCTTGTGCGCATGCGTGACCAGCGCTCCTTTCATTTTTATTGAGCTGCGCAGATGCCGGAAGTCAGAGGTTAGTCATGGAGAACTTGGGGGACTTTCGGTCTCCCGTTCTCCCTATCGCTGCCAGCGATCACACATGTATCCCCTATCCTGTGGATAGGGGATACATGTCTTTTGTCTTTTTACACTGTAGGTCGCATTTTTTTGGGTGGTTGGGGACGCTGTATGGCGTTCCCTACAGGGGGGGCTGTATAGCGTTCCCTACAGGGGGGGCTGTATGGCGTTCCCTACAGGGGGGGCTGTATGGCATTCCCTACAGGGGGGGCTGTAAGGCGTTCCCTACAGGGGGGGCTGTAAGGCGTTCCCTACAGGGGGGGCTGTATGGCGTTCCCTACAGATCCCCCCTGTAGGGAACGCCATACAGCCCCCCTGTAGATAGCGCCATACAGCCCCCTCTGTAGATGGCGTCATACAGCCCCCCCTGTAGATAACGCCATACAGCCCCCTTTGTAGATATCTACAGAGGGGGCTGTATGGCATTATCTACAGGGGGGACTGTATGGCGTTATCTACAGAGGGAGCTGTATGGTGTTATCTACAGAGGGGGCTATATGGCGCTATCTACAGAGGGGGCTATATGGCGCTATCTACAGAGGGGGCTGTATAGAGGGTCAGAATAGAGGACCGGGTCTGCTGCCAGATTAGAAAGTCCCTAAATGTAGAGTCAGCTGCGGGTATCTGAAATGTAGCCGTAACAGGAAGAGGGATTTGTGGATGTTGGCCGTAGACAATGTAGAACGGTGTGGAAGTAGTGGACTCTCTTGTGTGGTTGCTATATGAGAACTCGGCCCAAGGAAGCTGTACTCAGTCATCATGCTGCATGGAGATGAAGTGACGAAGATAATTCTCCATGATTTGGTTAAATCCCTTCGACTTGACCATTGGACTGGGATGGTAGGCTGAGGAAAAGTCCAATTTCACATCCAGGAGTTTACAGAGGGCTCTCCAGAATTTTGAGGTGGACTGATCTCCACGATCAGACATGATGTGAAGGAGCAAGGCATGCAAACAGAAAATGTGCAGAATGAAGAGATTTGCCAGTCGAGGAGCAGGAGGTAGGCCGGTCAGCGGGACAAAATATGCCGTCTGCGAGAACCAGTCCACCACCACCCAGTCAGTATTGCATCCTGCTGAGGGAGGAAGATCTGTGACAAAGTCCATTGCAATATGCTGCCAGGGAGCGTTGGGCACAGGGAGAGGTTGGAACAGACCGGCAGACTTGGAGTGAGCAATCTTGTTAGAAGCATAGACAGTGCAGGAAGAGACAAAGTCCACAATATCTTTGGGCAGCGTGGTCCACCAGAAATGACGAGCTATCAGATCACGAGTCTTACGAACACCAGCGTGTCCAGCCAGTGTTGGAGCTGTGTCCCCAGCGAAGGATTCTCCAACTGTCTGCCAAACTAACAAAAGTCCTCCCCGGAAGGATATCTCTAACTTGAAGGGGATTAGCAGTAACAATGCAGGACCGGTCTATGATACATTGAGGGGTCTCTACAGTCTCCTCTGTTTCAAATGACCTGGAAAGGGCATCGCCCTCACATTTTTATTAGCGGGATGTTAGTAGAGCACAAACTGGAACCGGGTGAAGAAGAGCGACCACCTGGCTTGACCGGGGTTTAGCCGTTGAGCCGACTGGAGATAGGTGAGATTCTTGTGGTCTGTGTATATCAGAATGGGATGAACTGCGCTCCCTAGCAGATGTCTCCATTCCTCTAGTGCCAAATTGATGGCCAGTAACTCCCGATCCCCAATAGAGTAATTGCGCTCTGCTTGAGAAAAAATTCTAGAATAATAGCCGCACACTACGGCCTTTCCTTTGAAGCTTGGAGACTCAAGGCAGAAGTGAAGGCACTCTTGAGGCTATTAAACGCTGATCCTGCCTCTGGAGACCACACTATGGCGTTCATTCACTTCTTGGTAAGGGTAGAGATGGGAGCCGTCAGAGACGAGAAGTTTGGGATAAACTGCCGGTAGAAGTTGGCGAATCAAAAAAAAACGCTGCATGGACTCCAAGACCTGAGGACGTGTCTGTTCCAGGACAGACTTTACTTTTTCAGGATCCATCCTTAGTCCTTGATCCGAGATTATGTAGCCCAGGAAGGGCACCGAGTTTTTTTCAAAAATGCACTTCTCCAGCTTGGCATACAGACGATGCAACAGAACTTGATGGACATGCCTCTGATGTATCATCGGATTTGGGGATAAAATTAATATATCATTGAGATAGACCACAACACAGACATAGCGGATATCTTGGAAGATGTAATTTACAAATTCTTGGAAGACCACGGGAGCGTTACACAGACTGAAGGGCATCAGCAGGTATTCATAGTGCCCGTCTTGAGTGTTGAAATGCCGTCGCTACGGCTATAGCAGCCACAGCAGCTGCTAGCGGCGCCACCGCCCTCATGCCCGGTGTCACCGCTAGCAGCCGCTATGGCTGCTACAGCGGTAGCCACTAAGTGAAGAAGCGCCCGGGTGCGACTGCAGTTAGTGTGTGTATCCCCGCTGGTAGTTGCAACGGCGCGGGGAAACACACACCCGCTGGCGCCCCTCTTGCCGTGTGGCGGCTGGCGCCCTGTGCGACCGCACTGGTCGAACATAGCTAAGGCCGGCCATGCACGCGACAGTCAGGCTTCTGCTCTAATGGCTGGGATCAGAGGATCGCAAAATCGAAGTGGTTTCACAGGGAGAGGTGCCGATGGGTTTTCATGGCAGCTGGGAGCTTAACCCCAGGTCTGCCATCAGTGTATGCCTGTTAAGCCCTCTCATTTTCACATTTAAACCGCCCATCAGCTTTCCTAACATACTTCAGAATTATATATATATATATATATATATATATATATATATATATATATATAACTTAAAGAATGTTAAGGTCATTCTAGACAAGTCCGAGGTACTGAACGTTTCCATTGGAGGGAAAGAAGTACAACAACTTTAGACATCTTTGTCATTTAAGTGGGCAACCTCCCAAATAGTTTATCTAGGGACAATCTGGAGAACTTATTCCACCTTAACTTATCCCTATTTGAATATATTAACTCCCACTTTCTTGGCTTGACAGTATTCCTGCACGAAAGATAAACATTGTCTCATCCATTATATACTTATTTTAAAGTGTTCCCATCCATATTCCCAAACAAATTTTTAAATATTTCAAATCCTTGTTCCTAGATTTCGTTTGGGCAGGAAGCACACTCCGTCTGGGTTAAAACCACAACTTAAATTCGAAACTGAGGGGAGGATTGGATCTCCCTGACTTTCCTCAATTTCATAAGGCTGAGACTTTAATATCTTCCACTGGTTCCAACATAATACGGAAAAACAGAGTGTAAAGCTAGAATCTGAATTCTTGGGCTCCCCTAAATGATTATGATTGTCTTCCTTTCTCAGACCTAGATCTCTGTCTCCTCGTCTGATTACATCCTAGATTTTTAGCTTCTGGGACAAATAACTAGTAAATCGGGTCTCTCCTCATACCCCTTCCCCAACACTCCTATGCTTAATAACCAATAGGTCTGACGACACATCTATAAGGTATACCACAGACCTTGGATGCTTAAATTATATATGTTTTTGACATTCCTTGCCCTCATTTCCTGGTGGTTGTCCTATGAGGTGGGCCCATCTTCTATTCTATACAGACACCTTACACATTTTGAGCTTCTGTGTTACAAGTCCCCTTTCTCAATTGGTGTCAATGTTGTACGCAGTGTTACTAAATCAAGTTGAGACAATTTCCTCAGTCCCATTTGTTATAGTATGGGAAATGGATTTTGGACAAACCTTTGACTCTTAGGCCTGGATGAGAGCATTCACCTTTACTCATAAATCCTCTGTCTCCTGCAGATTGCAGGAGAAAAAAATATAAATTAAAATCCTGGTGGTACAGGACGCCAATACTTGTAAATGAAATACATATATCTACAGAGTTCTAGGATCTGCTGGAGATGTGTATA